>NC_053444.1:23901969-24205607 GCF_007990345.1 Gossypium hirsutum
ATAAATCAATGCAAGGTTTTCAAAAACATTCCTTCCCATCTCCGCTACACACCAATAAAAACTTTTTGAATAACACATCATGTTGTGGCCAAGCCACTCAATATCGCAGTCAAGCTGCATCGTTGTGGTCAAGCCACTCAATATTGCTGTAAAACTACCAAAGTCTTCCTCCTTTCGTAATCATCCCAACCCCATACATGTGATATGGCATATGAACAATATTTTTAGTGGCATGCTGAACATGCAATTGGATTTATAATCAATATAGTCGGCATGCTTAACATGCGAATCAAATTTATAGTCAACATAGTCGGCATGCTTAACATGCAAGTTTTATTTCAATTATCAAAATAGTGGCATGATTTATTTATATATCATGCATAATCAATCTTGTCATAAAATCACATATCATGAGAATTTGTATGTAGACATCATTTCACATCAATCATTAAATCACAACAATTATATCATACATTCACAAAATGATCAATTCAAAGTACTTACTTGAATATCACCCCTTTTTACAGATTTAACATCCCATTTTGAATAAATAATGTATTCTCAATATTTTGCATCATGGAGATCTTTAACAAGATTTCACTTTTAATTAAATATATGTATTATTCGATAATAATTTTCATGTGTAAATTTTCTAATAAGTTAAACCCACACCTGATGATTAGCCTTTCCACTAGATCTAAACTCCAATCTTCAATTATGGAACAAAAAGACTTATCTCCCACTTTATCCGATTAAAAAGATAGTTTATTAAAGAAATATAATTATTAGTCTTGGGCATGAATTCAATCTCTAACTCTTAAGAGTTTAAGTAGAGAACTTACTCTTGTTTCCTTTTTATGAAGAAATCCGATTGATTTTTTATGGTGTAGAGAATCTGAATAATCAAACCAACCCTTCGAATAATCATGTAAAAATCACCCCCTATAGACGGTTATAAGTTATAGAGAAATTGATATAGAGTTTTCCTTGTAGATACTTACATTACGACAGTGATGCGACGGTCGTCTGATGGTAGTGTGGCGGTCGCCTGATGGTTGTGCGACGATCGTCTGACGGTTGTGCAGCGATGGTGAAGTGGTGGTTTGGTGGTGGATAATGATATCAAGTGGTGGTAAAAAAAATGGAAATCGATGGTGTAAAGGAAGATGTTTAGAGGCTAAAATAAAACAAAAAGTGAGAAAGGGAGGAGTAAGGAGGAGGAACAACCAAAAGAGGAGGAGAAGAAAATAGAATGAAAGAAAACAAAAGTGAATGTTGACTACCTTAGGTGGGATGAACAGTTCAAGCTTGGTAAATGAGAGAAAATGGAAGCTTTGGGGGACAATGGCATGGAAAGTGGATCATGGGGAACATGCGGAGTGAAAAGGGGGTTTATGGGGGAAAGTTGACTAGTTAAAAAAAGAAAGAATCTTCCCTTGCATGTAACTAGGAGGGGATGGCAATGGAAACTTTAACCAATGTTTTATGAGTAAAAAAAATTTTAAAAAAAATAAGGATGTGGGGAATGGAACATGGGACCTAATAGGGTTTATTTATGCTTTTAACCATTAAGCCAACTCACTTGCTTGATAACATTCTAACAACATTTTTTTAAAAACATGGTGTGACATTTACTAATGTTTGAAGCAAAATTGCACCAATTAGAAAATAATATAGGTCTTCAAGGACAGTTCCACCACTACTAAATCACTATGGTGTACATTTCGTGTCATTACGCGGTGCCCCGCTTTTATTTGTCTAAATATAATCCAAGCGGGTTCAAGTGCTTGAAGAGCATATCTACCGAAACAAATTCAATTACCTCGATAAGATATCCCCTTCATTCTTCCTCTATGCTGTTTACGGAATTGGGTTCTTTTGGGTTATAGTTGATGGTTGTTGGTGAATTCCATCTCTACTACAGAACTAGACATGAGAGTTTCTTCTCATCCAACTCCTCGCGAAAAAAAAAAGACTTAAAATATATTTTATTCTTAATCTTATGACATATAGGCAATTAATGAATAATTGAATCTTGGGATTCTTTACTTTGCGATTTTATCTGATTTGGAAAAATGTTGGAGAGAAAGATGAAGATGAATTTGGGGAGAGAGATGGGACCAACGAAGATGTAAAAATGGAGGAAATAAAAAAATATTTTAATATAAATTAATATAAAATATTATTTCTAAATTTTAGAAACTATAAAAAATATTGTAATATAATTTAATATAAAATATAAAATTATTTTAATATAAAATATTCTAAATATTATAATATAATTTAATAAAAAATACTTAAATATAATTTAATATAAAATTTTATTTGAAATATAATTTAATAGAAAATATAATTTAAATATTTATATTTAAATATTATTCTTTTGATAGAAAATAATATTCTTTAATATTAAATTGATATGAAAAATACATTAAAATATTTAAGGACATATTTGTTATTTGATTTTTTTTGTATTACATATCTATTCCACTGTTATGTTTATTCAATTTCATTACAGTGTGAAAAAGGATAGAATCCTATTCTATTCCAGTGAACCGGACGTGATGTTAATATCTTTTAATTTCGAGATTTTAAAAACTTATGGGTAGCTTAAAATATAAAATAACATAAATTTTCAATGTTTTTAGAATAGGATTGATAGTCGAATCATTCAAACCATCGATTCCCTATCAATATACTTGTCTGGTTTAAATTAAATAAATTATTAAAAATTAATAAAAAAATAAAAGAAGTTATAAAATCCAGCTCAACCATCAATTTGTACTGATTTATTAGCCAACTGATTTTTTATTTCTCTTCAATATAATATCTCGATTAATTTTCGATTCAATAAATCTAATTGAATCAAATCTAATTTTGAAAACACTAATATTCTTTTAGAATTATAGCAGGATGGAAATAAAACAAAATATACGGATAAAACATAAAAAGTGAAAAATGTGAAGTCTATTGGTACCTGCACTCAAACAACATGTTTATCAACAACTCTTTTACTATGGCATTTATCACGAATATTAATAAATAATAATATTATTATTATTATTATTATATTTTCCTTAAATTCCAAAACAACCCCTTGAAATTGATTCCTTTTCCAACGCTGACCCGACAATTCCCAATTTTTATTTATTGTACATCACACCCCTACCCTTCTTTACTTGTTCTTCTTTTTTTTTCTTTTTTTTCCTAATTTCTCGAAAAAAAACCCCAAGCTTTAGGGTTTCTTCTTCTCCTCCAATTCCAAGCCCCGGATTTTCCAGTCTGGTAAATTCTCCCCCTTTTACTCTCTCTCTCTCTCTAAAATTTATTATCCGATTTTCTCCTTTTCGTGCTAATTTCTTTTTATTTTTTATTTTTATTTTCTTTCTTGGTTTGCATGCCATAATTTAGTCAATTTCTTTTAATTCTTTTGCATGCACTGTTACTCCTTGAAGTTGAGTGGAAAATGTAATTTAGTTTCTCGTTTAGATTGTTGGGTCTTCGTTAATGGTTCTGCTTTTTGGTGGGTTTTTTTTTTTTTTGCTGATCTGGTTATCATGACCGTTGCTTTGGTTTTAAAAAGATCTTTTTTTTTTCTTTAGCTCACTAGCAGTGGAAGACATTGACTTATTTGGTTTCTTTGGCAGCCTTTTTCATCTTGAAATAAACTTTGGGGGGGTGATAAACCCGTTTAGCTGTTTTATATGTTGTCTTTGAGCGCTTTTCTAAACAAAATCACTGATCAATCATGGGATGTTACTTATAAATTTTATGTTTTTAGAAATGTAGATATATATTTTTTGTCAATTGTGTACTTTTTTTTTCCTTCCACTGATAAATTATCAAGTTGGTTCCTTTGGTTTGATGGTTTAAGACAATGTCGTGCTCTGTTGTTTGAGGCTTCAACTGGTTTGACTACTGACTGTAAGTGTGCCTTTAAGGACTACCATGATGATTAGTAAAAGAAAATCTGTGTCTTCCACTTTAGTTAAGTTGAGAAAGGTTTGGCATTTTCGACTGAATCTTGTGCATCAGTTCTATGATTGGGGGACCTGAAAATTTCCTTTTGTACTTCTAATGTCTGTGTGGGTTTCTCCCATACCTGTCAATTGCCTTGCATGCAGTATTTCATGTAACGATGTTTGTAGGCCATGTATGGTTTGTAATGATTTTAAAAGCTTTTACTTTTATCATTTGAGTTTATGTAATCTATTTGTAAATTTGTTGTTCATTTAAGTTAAGAAGCAATTTGGAATGGTGCGGGGGAAGCTGATCTTGATTTGCCAGCATGGTGGTGAATTTGAGACAAAAGATGATGGATCCATGTTATATGCTGGAGGAGAGGCACATGCCTTGGACATCAGCCCTGAGACAGGATTCGATGATCTCAAGTACAAATTAGCTGAGAAATGTAACTTGGAACTAAAATCTTTGGCTATCAAGTATTTTCTCCCCGGAAACAGGAGAACACTAATTACTTTGTCTAATGAGAAAGACCTAAAAAGGATGTGTGATTTTCACAAGGACTCGGTGACTGCAGATGTTTTCCTTACAGGGAAAGCAGGCTTTGTTCCTGCAAATCATGGCATGCCTGCTAAGAGGTAATTACTCTCTACCTGCAATTATTACCATTTTCTAGATTCTCTTTGTTGTCATTACTATTTTGTCGCATTAAATTTATAGGGAAATTCATTATCATTGCATCAGCAGCAAGCAAAATAAGAATGTGCTGAAAAAATCCGTCTTCTTTGATGAGTGTGGGTTTCCCTTGGTATTTCTGCATTGTGGTTAATTATGGAAATTGTGAAATCTACAGTTTCATTAAGACCATTCATCGCTTGCAGGAAAAAGAAAGCCACTGCTGCACGTCCTGCTACTTCCAAAGTTGCTCCCTCTGCTGGCGGCCTGAAGGATGTTACCATCAGTATAGCAACCCCTTCTGACTCTGTTGCAGGTGTCAATGCAGCACTCCGAAGTCCCTCTAGAGCAGCAAAGCGTACTGCTGGCCGTAACATTGTTGATGGTCTTTTTGAGGTCAGTGTTGCTGATGCAACTGACACAGATACAATTGATATGAGTGCTTCTCCTGCTGATACTGTCAAGAAACGAAGGCGCACTGCCTCCTGGAAACGTGCTGCAAATGGTCTTACCATTGTGACTGTTGATGACAATCTTGAGGAGACAGAGAAAACTCCGCCCAGGAAAAAGGTAGCTAGGAAATTCAATCCCATTGTTGTAGCTAATAATGGGGACCACCAGCTTGGCCCTGTTGATGGTTCAGTGGAGAAACAAGTTGAATCATGGAAAAATGGTATTACTGAAGGCCAGGATTTCAGAAGTGTGGCGGAATTCCGTGATGCTCTACAGAAATATGCCATTGCACATCGCTTTGGTTATAAATTAAGAAAGAATGACACCAATCGTGCTAATGCTGTATGTGCAGTAGAAGGATGTCCTTGGAGGATTCATGCATCTTGGGTCCCATCTGCCAGTGTGTTTAGGGTTAAAATGTTACATGAACCACATACTTGCGGTGGCGAATCATGGAAGATTGCTACTCCAGCTAAAAATTGGCTGGTGAATGTTATAAAGGATAGGTTGAGAGATAGCCCACACCACAAACCAAAAGAAATTGCAACTGGCCTTCTTCGTGATTTTGGGCTTGAGCTGAACTATGCGCAAGTATGGCGTGGAATTGAAGATGCTCGGCAGCAACTTCAGGGTTCATACAAAGATGCATATAACCAGTTGCCTTGGTACTGTGAGAAGATAGAGAAGACAAACCCTGGTAGTTTTACGAAGCTTGTCATCGGAGATGATAAAAGATTTCAGCGTCTTTTTCTGTCCTTTAATGCTTTGATACGTGGTTTCCAAAGTGGTTGTCGTCCACTTCTTTTCCTCGAAGCCATCCCTTTGAAATCAAAATACCATGAAATTCTGCTTACAGCGACTGCACTGGATGGTGATGATGGTATTTTCCCTGTTGCATTTGCTGTTGTAGATGATGAAAATGAGGACAGTTGGCATTGGTTTTTTGAGCAGTTGAGATCTGCCGTGTCGACTTCCCGTTCTCTAACCTTTGTCTCTGATAGAGATAAGGGATTAATGAAACATGTACTTGAAATATTTGAAAATGCTCACCACGGTTACTCAATATACTACTTGATGGACAGTTTCATACAGAACTTGAAGGGACCATTCTTTGGAGAAGGAAGGGCTTCATTGCCTGGATGTTTCTTAGCTGCCGCGAAAGCAGTCCGACCTGGTGGTTTTAGGATGTACACTGAGCAAATTAAACGGGTTTCTTCAAGTGCTTATGATTGGATCATGCAAAATGAGCCTGAATATTGGGCAAATGCCTTTTTCAAGGGTGAGCATTTTAATCACATAACACTCAACATTGCAGAGGCATATGCTAACTGGATAGAGGAAGCACGAGACCTACCCATCATACCTAAGGTTGAAGTAATAAGATGTAAAATCATGGAATTAATGGAACTTCGTCGAACGGAATCGAGTAACTGGACTATGAAGCTTACACCGTCAAAGCAGGAAAAGTTACAAGAAGAATGTGTTAAAGCACGTGGTCTGAAAGTATTATTCTCATCCGACACCCTGTTTGAAGTTCATGATAGCTCCATCAATGTTGTGGATATTGTCAAACAACACTGCAGTTGTGCTATGTGGAAACCAACTGGGCTTCCTTGCCATCATGCAGTTGCTGTCTTTAACTGCACAGGTAGGAGTGTGTATGATTATTGTTCAAAATACTACACAGCTGAAAGCTTCCGGTTAGCATTTGCTGAGAGCATAAATCCTGCTTCGACCATTGCTCACCCTTGTGGAAATGAAGAAGATTCCGAGGAAGATGAGGATCAGATAATGCCTCCAAGCATCTCACGACCAGTAGCAGCTCAACAACCAAAGAAAATAAGACGAAACAAAAGCCAGGGAATTATTAGGAGATCTGTGTGTTGTACCCGGTGCAAAGGAGTTGGGCATAACAAGGTTTCATGCAAGGTAAGCTTATAGGGAAAATGTTTACCTCCCCTTGTATGTATGTATAACGCTGTACAGCTTTCATGGTTACTTTAGATAATATCCAGCTCCTTTGAACTCATTTGTAGGCCATGAATAGTTGTATTGTTCTTCAAAGTTGCATTTTATGTATTAGGCTAAATTACTTGGACTTTGTTGCAAACTTAATCTTATCATCCTGTTATGTTATGGTGGCAAATAGGTAGGTTGAATTCCATTTGGATTGATTTCTTGTTCTTCAAGTTTAGTACTTGCATTATTTGCTTTTCAAATCAATTTTAAGTTTGAATTAGTCTCTTAGAGTGCGTGCGTTAGAAAATAATGTATTTTTTTTTAATTTTCAATTATATTTAAAAAATAAAATTACTTTTTCTTTTATTTATTTTTTTTCCTATTAAGAGCTAGTTTTTTATTGTTGTGGTTAAAAAGTGTAGTAGAAAAGTACCGGAAGGAAGTGGTTAAAGGTTAATGGTTTTTTTCGGATACAATAGTAAAAAGTTAAAAATTAATTAAGTTTTAACTTCAGAAAAATATTTTTGTACCTTGAAGAAGCACAAGGCCTGAGCATACTTTTAAAGGAAGAATTTTTTTTTTATGTTTTTATTTATTTTACTCTTTCAATTCTCAATCATTTCAAATTTATTGCAAAGTTGATGGTTGGAATTAGTTTTTCCAAATGTACCACGTAATCGCAACTAGAATGCTAGGTATGGTTAAATGGTATGAAAAGCTTTGGATAAAATTTAACGGACAAAAATGTAGTTTGTACAGGCAATGTAGATATAGACTAGATGGGATGATGAAGTGTTAGAGGGAGTGTATCTAAAGTATAATGCCCGAGCCTCCCAGTGCGATACAAATCTAGCAACTTAACACTAACAACTCTATTGTAGACATATTCACCTAATCCTTGTGGAACACGGAAAGCCTCCCTCAATGCTACCAACTCTGCCTCCATAAGTTTTATCATATCCTCCTCCAGCTCTATATTACCATCAAAGCATGAAATGGTATCAAAGATAGTCCCACGAACATCATTCACAATCAAGTCCTGCATCAACTCAAGAAAACAAATTATGAAGCAGAAGCTCCCTCAACAGTTGATATAGTTGAAGATTACAGAAAAGTAAGAGTTAATTGCATTTTTCAGTCAGGCTAACTTTGTAAATAACACAAGTGTCGGTTAACGTGTATCATGGAAGCCCTTGTACTAGGAGTTAGATTGAATTTTGTCCTATTTATTAAAAAAAATGGGCAAATTAGTCATTGTACATTAGATAAAAAAGCAAATTGATCCTTTCTGTAAAAGTTATATCCATTTCTACTGTTAAAAAATGGAATGCTTGATAGAAGAATAATCAAATAGTTACACGTGACGTGCCATATGCAGCACCTCATGCCGACATACAGGGATAATAATAAAAATAAATGAAAATTTTAACAGAACGATCAATTTACTATTTGATCTAATTTATTGGGACTGACTTGCCCATTTTTTTAGTAGAAGGGGCAATTCGACTTCTAACATAATGACCTCCATGATACTTTTACCCACAAGTGTCCATACCTGAGTGTGATCCATCATATGCTGCTTTTTTTGTCTCATCTCCAGCTTAGAGCTAATTGAATCTTCTACTTTGTGCTCTATAAATGACAACAGCCTATCCTCATTGGTTGAAAATTTTGCCCATTTCTTATATTGGTCACTTAAGTTAAGAATGGTCAAAAAATATCGAGCAAGTTCCTTCTGCTCAATCAGACCGTCTCTGATTGCCCCTGCACTTGCATAAACATAATTTTTTTGATTTAATAGAGGAGATATACTTGAGCCCTAAAAGAGAGAAAAAATAATGGTTATCACCCCCACCTGTTAATACTAGTTTGGAGCAAAGCTCAGCATCATGAATCATACGGGGCAAAATACCAGGAGTATCCAACAAATAGATATTGGGATGGCTACCAATCTGAAGATGTAAGTGTTGAGCATGAAACACTCCATTATATTGCTACAAGCACAACATTGATGGAGAAAAATGATTCAAAATTAAGGGAAAAAAAAACCATTACAACATGGTGGCATGTATACCTTGAAGCTGCTGATATCTTTTGTCTCTCCAGGCTGAGGACTCACAGTTGCATGCTTCAACCTTCCTTTCTCTATAAAGAAGGAACATGGGATGATAGTTTAGATTTTCACTAAGCAGGAGAGGAACAAGAGAAATTTTAATGAACTACTAAAATTAGTGCCTAAAATCATTCCATTCCAACCAAACAATAAAACAATGTTGAAGCTGAGAGGATTTGAGAAGGTTAAAGCACCTGCAGCACTAATCCTCCCCATCTGATGCAAAGAATTAGCTAGTGCTGATTTTCCAACATTAGGAATCCCCACTAGCATTATTGTTATTGTCTCACTAGCATGATGATTAGCTTTGCACAGTCCCCTAACTTGAGCTTGTATAAAATTAAGCAGCTGTGAGCAATGAATTGTTATAAATTGTTAGTATACATAATATATCTTAAAGGGAAACAAGGTTTTAGTGGTTAGATAGGAGAGATGAAATACCCCTTTCACACTGTCCTTGTTATGGGAATTGACTCCATAAGGAATGCAATTTTGTTGCTCAAAATATCTCATCCATCCCTTAAAAAAAATTGAACTAAATATTAAATGTGTGGAAAAATTTACAAGACAAATATAAATAAATAAATAATGAAAAAAATAAATACTTTTGAGAGGAAGTATGTGAAAGAAAGAAGTTACATAGCCATAAAGGTGTAGGGTAGTTTTTCTAATTAAATGACATTTATAAAGATTATTTATATCTATCTAATATTATTATTAAAAGAGTTGACAAAGTTGTTACAATAAGTTAATCAAACATTAGCTCCATTAAAAACTATCAACAATCCAACTTTAATATATGAGTTAAGGATATGTAATTTACATTTTAATTTTTTTTAATTTCGCATCAAATGACTACTCTTTTTTTTTTTTAAAAAAACCTTATCTTAAATAAAAAAATTAAAATCTTAAAGTATTGACTTTTATTTTATAAATATTCTAAAATGTTCACCTATCTACAGCTGTGCAAAGTATTTAGGTAAAATAATCATGAAACAATTTGTACTAGAAGTTTGAATTGTATTTTGACTCATATGCTAAAAAAATGAATAAGTTAGTTTTTTACATTAAATCAAATAATAAACTGATCATTTTATTAAAAATTTGATCATTTTATTAAAAATTTTATTCATTTTATGGTTAAAATTTATTCATTGTACGTCAACAGCAGGGTGTACCACACATATCATTATCTAGTTATTTTATTAGTGACACTAACTTTTAACAATAGAAATGATATTTTTAAAAGAAATAATCAATTTGGTTTTTGATTAACCTATAGGGACTAACATACTAATTTTTCAGTAGATGAAGTAAAATGCAATTTACTCCAGCTCTTCCACGACACTTTTACCCAAGTATTTACTATGGTTTTATGTGAATTCTCCAACTGAAATGGACTTTATGACATAATAATACTAGTACAGAAACAGTGGAATTTGGAATCGAAATGAAAGGCAAATAAAAAAGAAACACAGAAACAAATAGCAACCTTTACTTGTGTTTGGTCTGCGAGGTCTATCTTGTTCATCACAACAATTCGTTTAGAAAGAGCGGGGAAGTCTCTCAACAGCTCATTTTCAGATGATAAAGGAATCTGTAAGGTTAATGCAGTCAACAAATTTATTTATAAGTTTCATCTTGCAAGAAAGAATCATGGAAAATAAAAGAAGCATACCCTGGCGTCTCTGATCTCAGCTACGAGATCGACCAATGGAAGTCGTTGAGCAATGGCACCTGAGGCCGCAGCCATGTGGAGGTCGTACCATCCTTTATTTCTACTTGCTGCTTTCTTCACTGCAATCACTATTTTCCTTGTTATTCTACTCGCAGTACTAGCTGTTGCCATTAGTAAATTGGCGATTTGTTTTTTACTACTACCGGTGAATGAGTATATAAATTAGGGTTTATGGTTTATGTAGAAGTCACGGTAGGATAATTGGAGCTTGTTCAGGCATAAAATCAAACATGTTGAGAGCAATGTGGCTGTCTCCTGAATTACGTCCGAAACGAAAATAAATCTATCAAAGGAAATAGCGAATCAATGTCCGGGAAACGAAAATTTTTGAGGGAAATAGAAGAAATGAAGTGAAAAATGGGTGAGCAGTGTAAGGAAGGTGAAGAATATTTGAAAGCTTCAAAAGCCGAACAAAATTAATTCGGATAGTCACAGCCCATTTACATGTGGGCTATAAACCAGCTATAATCTCACTTTCCCAGACACTGAAGAAGCAAAGCATGCTTCAACATCAGAGAAAAAGAAATTATGCATGGTTTATAGTTCTACAGACCATGATATCACTAATCATATTGCAGCCTCCAACCAAATGGTGCTTGATTCTAAGGTGGTTCACACGGATGTGCCAATAGGTTATGGAGGTTTAGAGATTATAAAACCATTTTAGTGGAGTTACCGTGGGGGAATAGAACTTACATGTAGCAAGAGGAGCTGAGACTGGATTTTACTCTCCACTAAAAAAAATTTGTATAGATCAGATTATTTCTATTTAAAATTTCATTCTTACTAAAAAAACTAAAAATAAAAGCGAATATAATTGACATAAAAATTATCCTAATTTTTACAAGCAAACCTCATAAGTAGGAATCTCTTTTACATAAAAAAATAAACTATTTTTATGACTCATATAAAGACAAATATATTTTTTGACTCATATTTTTATACCTACTTTTTTGACTTATACTTTTTCATAAGAAACAAGCCTACTTTCTTGACTCATATAAAAAACATAGCGAAACATCACATCTAATTTATGACTTATATAACAAACATAATGAAACATCACGTCTAATCACTTTCATAGCCTATGCTGACATCAGAAGTGACGTTCAGTTCTTCTATCATCTTTGTTTTTTCTTCTTTAACTCTGTAGCACTTTATCTCCGTCTGTTCAATCTGTTGTTCAAGACCATCACTTGAATTGTAAAAATTGTCTTCTTCATTCATAAGTGATGTCTTTTCCTGCGAATTAGTCCAAGCTGGCTTATTTTGAATGGCATTACTAGAAAACCATGGATAGTCTTGTGACCATTATTTTGGATCTGGTATGTTTGACTGGTATTCTTCTAATGCCTTCTTCAACTGTTCTTAATAAGGTGTTGGTGGCTCAATTTTATATCCCATGGTGCTAATACATCTCCTGGAGGCCATATGTCTGCTGGAATAGTTCTATTTACTTGGCACAAATATTTTTGTAAATCATTATAATTATAAGGATTTGAACTAACCTCTGAAAAATATGTCTTGTGTATCCAGGCACTAGGGAATGACCCTAATTGTGTTGATGGACCATTCTGCATAAAATACTGAGGCTTGTAAAAAATAATCACAATATATTGTGCCCTTGTATCTTTGAGTTATTCTCTCATGATCATGTCAACCCATTGTTCTAAAAGGTAAAACCATTTTTAAAAAATCGCTAAATTCTTCATCTCCGGACTAATTTCATCTTGGGCAGCCATAGCCAGAAAATGTAAAATATCTTCAATGAAGAATTCTACCCCAATATGAAACAGGTGTGTCAAATACCACATCATCCATTTTAATTCATCAAGGAATTCAGTGAATTGAATTTTAAGTGGATGAATGAATGGATATTCTTCCTGAAGTTCCAATGGTTTAAGAAATAGCCCACTAAAATCTCGAAAGATACTCAGCTGATAAGAAAGCATTATATTTCTGGCCTCTTTGTGGAATCTTTTTTTCCATAATTATACTCAACACTTCTGGAGGATGTTTTGGGTGAGAATTTGGAAGGTAAGGTATAGAAAAAGAAACAGGCGGAGGTTGAGTTTTCTTGGATTTTGATGATGAAGGCATTATCATGAAATTTTCAAAGGGTCTAGATAGAATATCAGCAAGAACATTGGTTTTTCTTTAATGTGTTTAACATCAAAAGAATATTTGGAAAACCATTATGACTATCTTAACAGTTAAGGATAGGGTATATCTTCTTGTTTGAATTTTAGCATTTTAGGAAATGAGGACATGTCCATTTCAACAAGAAAGTGATTTCCTATAAGATGAAATTCAAATTTAGATATATCTTTCTTTACTGCAATGATTTCTTTGAAAGTGGAGCGATGGATCTCAGCATTAGTGAATATTCCACTTTTAAAGCCACATAGCTGTCTTTTTCCATTTCTTTCTTCAAAAAGTACAGCTCCCCAGTATTTATCACTTTTTTCTGTCTGCAAGATTGTCTTCTGATGAAATCTGTAAAGGTGGCAAATTCTGTAGCTCTTCTTTCAACTGTTTGACCGCTTGAGTTTGTCTGGCATTCCATGGAGGAGAATTTTTTTCCAACATTTTTCTTAAAGGATTTGTAAATTTAGAGGTTTTTGGAATAAAATCTCTGAGGTAATTTACAATTCCTAAGAATTGTTGAACTTGCTTCTTGGATAAATTTTCAACTGAAAATTTTTACAATTCTTCTGCAATATGTTTACCAAGTTGATATTTTCCATCTTTAAGATTCATACCAAGGAATTCTATTTCTTCTCTATCAATCTACATTTTCCTTTCTGATAACATGATTCCATATTGAAGAACTATCTGCTTGAATCGAGCCAAGAGATTGGCATGTTGTTCTTGAGCTGGGCTATAAAGAAAGAATATCATCTATATAAATCATGGTTTGATCCATAATAAGCCGAAAAATCTTTATCATGGCCTTTTGAAATAGTGATGGAGCAGTTTTAAGCCCAAAAGGCATTACTGTCCATTAAAATGTTTATTTGGGATGCAGAAACCCTTCTTAGGCCTGTCTTCTAGATCTATGCCCAGCTGCCAAAATCTCGCTTTCAGATCAAACTTGGAGAAAACTTTTGCCTTTGCTAAACTTGAGAATAGTGAATTTCTGTTGGGTAATGGGAATTTATCATCTTAAAGAAAATGATTAAGAGGCTGATAATTAATTACTAGCCTCAACTTTCCTCTTGCTTGTTCTGATCTTTTGTTGACATAAAAAGCTTCACATGCCCATTATGAATTTGAAACTTCAATCAATCTTTGTTGCAATTGCTGACATTCTTCCTCTGCTAGATTCTGATGTTCTAGATCCATTCTAGTGTGACTAGCTCTCGTAGGATTGGTATCTTCATTCCTTTTAAAAGGAAGTTTGATACAAAATTCAGAATATTTCCATAATGGATTTTCACATTTCTGAAGAAATTCTGAATGAGAGTCTGCACAAGATCTTTCCTTCAATTCTTCAACAACTTCTTGGAACTTTTCTGAGTGAACTATGAATAATTTAGGGATTTGGACAAAAGGTTTAAACATTTGTTTATACCTTAGTCCTTCAGGTAAAAATTCTTAATTGTTTGGCTTTTGTATATAGATCAAAACCAACAAGATCTTTACCTGGGATTTTTTACCCTAAAACTGTTGTAGTCACAGCACATCTTGGGAAAAACTGAATTTTGATAGGTTTGCTCACCAAATGTGTTGCAAATACTTTGTCTGCTGCAAAGTTGAAGTAACGAAAATATGGTTTCCACCATTCTGATGGCAAAATTTATGGATTCATGATTGTTCCTGCCGCTCCAGTATCAATAAAAGCAATAATAGTAATAGGCTTACTGTATTTATCAAGATAAATCGAAACTGAAATATGGGGAACAGAAACCTGGGTTGTTGAAAGTATTTAGGACTGCATCATGTATATCTCACTTGATGAAAACTCAGAGTCACTGTATTCAAGACTTTGAATTGCACATAGTGATTGCTCATTTGGTTCTTCATCAATGGAGAATAAAGACTCAAGATCATCATCTTTGCCGATCTTTATTCCAGATTCTTGTTGTATTTGCTAGATCATTTTTGCTCCTTTTTTGTTGTTGGGGCATAATTTTGCAAAATGTCCTTTCTGATTGCAGATGTAACAACGAGTTGATTTAGCTCATTTGGTAGATCTTTTCTTCTTAAGGAATCTCCATCTAAATTTTTTCTTTCTAGGTATCTTTGGAAAAATCTTTTTCACTATTCTGAAATGTCTTTTTTTTCTGATAGAGTAATAACAAGATTTGTCTTTGCCACATTTTATTTTGAGATAAGAATCATCACAGGCCTTATCTAACATCCTATCACCATGAAGATAATCCTTAAAGACTTTTCTTCTGTTGCACAAGTCTTCAAGAGCTATATAAGTTTCTTGCTAGATTTCTCCAATAGTTAAATTGAGGATGTTTTTACCTTGTCTTTGTAAGCTGTGATTGACTGCCACTTGGAGTGGATCAGGTATGGATGCAAGCACTGCTTGTTTGAGACTTGGATCTAACCCAATGGCGCAAAAGAGTTTATTCATTGCATAAAAATGCTTTGACAAATCTCTTCTGTTGTATGAGCAACATATTCTTTTGAAAAATTCTCTTCTTTTCAGAGTCAATAAATCTTCAGGACTTCCAATAAAGTGATTATGAATAATCCTGATTGTTTGCGATAAATCTGTTAACACTAAAAATTGCATTTGATATTCTTGGTTTATAGAATTCTACTAGTCTTTTAACATTTCAGTGAATTTGGAAACAAATTCCATCAGGATGTTATAATGATTTTCTTCTGTCAACCTTTTGGTTTCTAACCAAGCATGGAATTCTTGCAGTATTTTTGGCCATTTGTTTGTTGGAATATCATCTAGAGTGAAAATCATCTTTCCACCCGAAACATGAGGTGAAGGTTTTGCATTTGAGGGTTCAGCTGTTTCACTCATTTCTCCATCATATGACATTTCAACTTTTACATTTGGTTGAGTTGCGACCATTACTTGTAGATCAGAATTAACATCTAAAGACTTAGAATCTTCTGAAGTAGATTCTGATGAAGATAATTCTTCAGTAGGAGATTCTTCAGATTCTTGTAAAACAGATATTTTTGGAAGCATTTACTAATTGTAATCCTTCAAAAAATTTGATAAATGATTACTATCAGAAAGTTTTTTCTTCTGAATCATCAATGATTTTGATACCTGTCTAGGTGGAGAAGGACTTTTTTCTGTACTTTCTTCTTCAACAGGTCTTTTTCCCAAAGCCTTTTCTTTTTACCTTTTTCTTTCTTCTGCCTCCTATTTTTCTGCTTCTTTCTGAGCCTTGATTTGTAAAAATAGATCATAAGTACTGGGTTTTTTCTTTTCTTCAAGAGGAGGAAAAATTATTTTTTGGGATCCGGATGATGGAGGAGTATCCAACTGTCTGATTGAAGGAAATAGTTCAATACCATTCCTGGAAGGGTTAGGAGGTGGTATTTTCCCTATTTCCTTTAATACCCTGATCTGTTCTTTGAGATTTTTCATTTCCTTTTCTCTCTGTGCAAAGTGAGAAAAAATCTTGGCCTGGCGCTGCAGGTTCTCTGGCGACTTCTTTCAGTCTTTTTTGGAAAAGCTGAATAAGATCTTTAATCATCTTTGAATTTTCATCAACTCTGGTTTCAACTTTGGAGACTTTTGAATCAATTTGATTGACTTTTGAATCTATTTTTTTCAAAATAGAATTTTAAGCTAAGGCATTTTCTGCCTGCTAGTTAAGAGTACCTTCTGCCGCCGCTATTTTGACTGGTTTTCCTTCTAGACCTGCTTGTAACTTTGAAGGAATTTTTGGAGCATGAGTATACTCCTTGTTAGAAAATTCTGTAATGGGAGGAAAATCTTGATCGTAAGAAGATGCTGGCTGATACATGCATACTTCTTGACTTATCTGAGATGAAGTTGAAGTCTGGGCTTATTGGGAACAAGATTGAATCTGATTTTGTTTTTGAAGCCATTTATTGATCCTCTTATAACATGACTGCTTTAAAGGCTTGACAAATCATTTTTGTTGGTCTTGAGGATCTTTCTTTGGTGGTAGTAGTAGTGAAGAAGACTGATGTTCAACTTCTGGCGATTTTTTCAGCTTATTAATAGAATAATCAACAAGATAAACAAATTTTCCATTATCCTCTCCTAAATGACCAATATTTGGATCACCATTTATCCACCGTTTGTAAAACTCAGATTGTGTTGATTTCCTGTGAGATTTTTTCTTGTGAGGCTTGTAAGCCTCATTATACATGCCTGCAACCCATTTGTCAAAACTTAGCTCATGACATAGTTCACAGGAACACATAAGATCCCATGGACAATGTCTTGTAATAGGATCTTTAAAATAATATAAAGGTTTTCCATCTGTTTGAAAACTCTCTATAAGAGTTGACTTTGGCCTTGGACTTCTAGGTTGGAAAGGTTGCATCATCAACTGTGTTGGGAAGATTGGTGGCGTAAATTGAGGTCTTAAATGACTGTGATCAAATCTGACTTCACTGGTTCCATCTGATTTGGTGATGATCTGAATTTTGGTTGATTTGATAGGTTGATCATGATCATGCTGATGGATTTGCTCATAATTTGTTACCCACTTTTCTGGCAAAAGTTTCAACAACTCTTGCTTGGGTATTTGTTTTGCTACATGCACACAGTGAGGCTCTTCTTTAGTATTAACAAAAATGATGAGGGAATCTTCAGAACCATGGTGTAATAACTTAAAAGCGTGATCTTGAACCCTATACACTATTTGATAGTGAAGGGTCGTTGTTATTGCTGATTCGACCATCTCAGCTCCAATAATCTAGATCTGGACTTTTAAGGCATCCAACAGGTTTGGATCTTGAAGGGACATGGTAAAATTAGGGAATAAAGTTACCATCGTCATTCTTGAGCTCAGAGTGGTTTCAACTGTCCTAATACAGGCATCCTGATATCGTTTATATCTGGAATCTAACAGAGCAATCCTAGACACAACTGGTTTCCCAGATGTTCCATGATAATTTAGAGCTAATCTGACTACACCAAAATGGATATGTGAATATCCATGTTGAATCCAATCTTGTGGGAAATTGGAAGGAACTTCAAGAATGACAAATTGTTCTTCCTGACCTCCATAAATCAGATGCTTGTCGAACTTTGAAGATTGAACATATTCTCGAATATTCTTGCGACTGGTATTGATTAGTGACTTTATACTCTTTATTGGGGAGTAACTGGGTTTTTGATAGGTAGAGTATGGATTTACAAGTGGTAGATTTGTGGCTTGAACTTTTTCTTTCTCTGTAAAGTAAGTTACCTCATATAATGAAGATATTTTCTTTGTAGAGTGAGATTTTAAAGGATAAGAAGGTAAGGAAATTGGTGCTTTTGCAGTAGAAGGTCTGGAACTCATTTTATGAAAAATCTCTTTCTTTTCAATAAAAATCTCATTTAATGATAAAGAAGGATATCATCTATATAAATCATGGCTTGATCCATAATAGGTTGAAAATTCTTTATCATGGCCTTCTAAAATAGTGATAGAGCAGTTTTAAGCCCAAAAGGCATTACTGTCCATTGAAAATGTTTATTTGGGATGCAGAAACCCGTCTTAGGCCTGTCTTCTGGATCTATGCCCAGCTGCCAAAATCCTACTTTCAGATAAAACTTGGAGAAAACTTTTGTCTTTGTTAGACTTGAGAATAGCGAATTTCTGTTGGGCAATGGAAATTTATCATCTTGAAGAAAATGATTAAGAGGCTGATAATTAATACTAGCCTCAATTTTCCTCTTGGTTGTTCTGATCAGAAACTAGCAGAGGAAGAATGTCAGCAATTGCAACAACAAGGATTGATTGAAGTTTCAAATTCACAATGGGCATGTGAAGTTTTTTATGTCAACAAAAGATCAGAACAAGCAAGAGGCAAATTGAAGCTAGTAATTAATTATCAGCCTCTTAATCATTTTCTTCAAGATGATCAATTTCCATTGCCCAATAGAAATTCGCTATTCTCAAGTCTAGCAAAGGCAAAAGTTTTCTCCAAGTTTGATCTGAAAGCAGAATTTTGACAGCTAGACATAGATCCAGAAGACAGGCCTAAGACGGGTTTCTGCATCTCAAATAAAAATTTTCAATGGACAGTAATACCTTTTGGGCTTAAAACTGCTTCATCACTGTTTCAAAAGGCCATGATAAAAAATTTTCAGCCTATTATAGATCAAGTCATGATTTATATAGATGATATCCTTCTTTATAGCCCAAATCAAGAAGAACATGCCAATCTCTTGGCTCGGTTCAAGTAGATAGTTCTTCAATATGAAATCATGCTCTTAGAAAGGAAAATGCAGATTGATAGAGAAGAAATAGAATTCCTTGGTATGAATCTTAAAGATGGAAAATATCAACCTGGTAAACTTATTGCAGAAGAATTGCAAAAATTTTCAGATGAAAATCTATCCAAGAAACAAATTTAACAATTCTTAAGAATTGTAAATTATCTCAGAAATTTTATTCCAAAAATCTCTAAATTTATAAATTTTTTAAGAAAAATGTTAAAAAAAGATTCTCCACCATAAAATACTAGACAAACTCAAGCGGTCAAAAAATTAAAAAAAAAGCTACAGAATTTACCACCTTTATAGATTCCATCAGAAGGCAAAAGAATCTTGCAGACAAACGCAAGTGAGTATGAAGCCATGAATGGACCTTAGATGCGATGGAAAAGATCAGTGTTAAAATATGATTTGACAATGACTCGCATAAAAAGCGCATGAAAAATCTTTAATCTTGAGATCCAAGGCATAAAAGAAGGATTTAACTGTGGTAATTTTTATTGGTCTCATATGGATTCAGAGTTATGTCGGCAGTGAAATGCACAGGACAGCTTACTTATTACTCATCAAGGAGTGACATGCATATATATATATATTTATACCCAATGGACTTTGCTTCATTATAGACATTACAACTTTGTGCTCTATACTCTTAACATGATCATCTCAGTGGTCATCTAAAGCTTTGCAATGACATATGGTGGCAAGTTGAATTTGGATCTAGTTGGAGGCTTAA
Organism: Gossypium hirsutum; assembly: GCF_007990345.1. Taxonomy (NCBI): domain Eukaryota; kingdom Viridiplantae; phylum Streptophyta; class Magnoliopsida; order Malvales; family Malvaceae; genus Gossypium; species Gossypium hirsutum. The sequence continues at coordinate 23,921,996 of NC_053444.1, forward strand.
GATCTTCCCAATCTTCATCCTTCACCTTGGAGAAATACCTGTCTATTGTAGTATCAGCAATATGCTCCAATTTCGACGGCTCCCACTGGCAAACCAAAAAGGGAAGGTGATTCGGTCTGTCAGTCAACCTTATTAACAAACTTCATAAAACTGAAATAAGTGATTGAAGATTCAGGAAAGAGAATCTTAACCTTTGGGTTCTTATCTTTATCCAGTAGCATAGCCCTGCAACCCTGCATTAGGAAAGCAAGAGCTTATTCGTTGAAGAAACGGTGAGAATGAAAGCAAGTTAAAATGCATAAATTTAAGTTAGCTGAAACCTCGAAAAAGTCTTTGCTGAATTCTCCGCGCATAACATGGCAAACCATTCTATATTCACGAGCGAGGCATGCACCGACACCTTGAACTCTTCCTACTCTAATCTGATATTGTAAGAGCAGAGTCAACTTTAAGCTGAAACAATTCACCTAGCTTCAAACAAACTTTTTATCAGATAATCTAGGATCCTCTATTGACTACTATGCATGGAAATAACTTTTTGTAAAAAATATAATTTGAAAAACAAGGCTTATTATGTTTCTCATTTCAGTTGCGCCACCACCAGCATAAGAGAAAAATATTCATATGCCGACATTGACAAGTGCTATACATTTTTTATGGTTATAATAGTTAAGGGTGAATTTCAAAATGAACTAGTCTAAAAAATAAGAAAAATTTATCCAAGGAGGAACCCTAAGGTGATATCAACAAATAATATGATTGGCACGTTTCGATCAATATGAAAATGTCAACTTACTGATCTAAGAGAAATTTTAAGACTAGTCGGAGAAGCCTTTTTCAGTGTTTGAATGGTAGCAAAGATCCAACCGTCCCTTTGGTCAACAACCTCCCTCTCCTGTGTAAGCATAGGTTCACAGATTTTTGTTTTAGGTGGCATATACTGATGGTATAACAAATTGCAGGGAAATTTGAAACATGTGTAAGAAAAACATTAAATGAAAGAACCATATTAATGTTTCTGATAACAAACAACACCAAATTATCAACTTACAAGAGCAGACAAAATTTCTTCAACCGTTCTTTGAGAGAAACATCTATCAATGACATCTAATCTGCAGCCATATAACCAATGATATCCGGGAAAGCCATGTCAGTCTGCCATTAGCAAATTTGGATTTCAAAAAATACCAATCCTAAATAGGATGTACAGTATCAGTCTGTTGTAATGTAATAATTGTTGTGAATATGTCTCTTCTGTTTACAGTTATATGCTACCTCGAGGGCAGATATTCAAGATTTCTTAAATTAAGATTTCTCTCTCTCCCCCCTTGCGGGCTGCAGATATCAAACCATCTATGCAGGAAAATGAATTGTTACTAGAAAACTAACCGATTGTACACAGTCTGCTCTTTCAATGAGGGTTTCTCACAGTACTGATCAATAATTGATGATATGATTACTGGATCGCTGGAATCTGCATCACATAATGCTGCTTCTACCATAGGTAATTTCTGTTGATTAAATGAAATGATGTAAACAAATAAAGTAATTACTAAAGTTATTATAAACAATAAAGTAAAATTTCTTAGGCATTCATATTGCCTATTTTGGATATAAAATCAACAGAGACTTCAAGGATTCTAAAGCAAAACCTATGTTGTACCTTGACTAATCACACTGCAGCTTTGCCTCTGTTCACAAAGCAAGGATAAGGGAATGCATTTTCAGTTTTAGTTTCTTTAATAAGTGAAGATAGAGATCAGGTTTTACTTTCCCAGACAAGGAAAGATCTGGTCTGAACTACAAAAGTAGCTTTATACAACAGAGAAGCCTATTCATAAAACCTTTAAAGATGAATCAGGTAATTGTTAGAAAAATAGCTTTATATGATTTTATCGGACAGTAACTTTACACTATAACTTTCAAAGATTAATGTTTACAATTTAAAACGAATAAAAAATAAATATGCATGCTAACTTTACTAGCCAAAAGAATCACAAAGCTGATACTTTTTTGTGTTTCCTCTAGGATGTTTTCTCAACCATAAACCAACCGGTATGAATCTACATTTTCTCAAATATATTTGAACTCAAACCAAATTTTAGGTTGGGATGCATACAGCTGAAGGGACAAAGTGAGTTGCAAGGCCACATGCAAGCATTTCTGCACCATCCAATCTTGCACCAGTAAGACCGACATATTCTCCTGCCAGAAGATGATGACAGAAGGTGAAGCTAAACACAAAGCAAATTCAAGTTTACAAGTTTTCTGGCTAGCTAGAAGAAACCAATACAACATGAATCAGCTCCACGAACCAAAATAGATCCAACAAAGGCCAAAGATTGCTATTGTAGCTATCATAAAGGAGAATCCAATCTATGGAGCCTTACTGCCTTTGCATTTTTTTCTTGTATAAGGCATCAGCCAAAATACTGGATGCTACTGAAGAGGTGAACCAAGGTTCATCCTATGTTTTAAAGGATTTAATCTTAGAATATGAAATTTTAAAAATAAAAGTAACTAAGGGCATGTATAAGAGATTCAAGCATATAAATGGGAGTACCGAAAAATCCTGGGAGTCTTGACAAGAAATATGACGCTCCTACATCTGGGAAGAGTCCCAAAGCTGTTTCAGGCATTGCAAAAACCTACAGAACATCCAATATAACAGCATTTAGAAAGAGAAAACCAATCTGCTATACATAGCATCTGGTGCTCTCTCAAATTAATAGAAAACATAAGTAGACAAGATCTAGGAGAGAGACACCATGTTATTTTGGTTGGGAGCTTATCATTATTGAATAAACAACAAAGAAAAAATTAGCTAAGAATGCTAATACAGCAATTTTTCTTCTAATGAATGCAAGGAGATGCTAAAGTATTTCAAAGGAGACATAAGAGAGAAATACCGAGTTCTCAGTTGCAACACGGAATCTACCATGCATTGAAACACCGTTCCCACCTCCCATAACGATTCCATTAAGAATTGAAACCTTCAATGAGATTTGCATTCTCACAATTAGAGAAATCATATATATACATTATATAGGCTGAAGGCAACATAGCTTGAAATGCTCTTTTATGAAATTTTACTTAGTATCTGATTGTTTAACTGAAATGGACTTTTAGAAATCTCTTTCTGTATTCTTTGGTGTTTGAATGACAGAAAATAACATGGTCAAAGGAACAACCCTCTTTCCTCCCTCGAGACCTCAACAATTGATTTTTTCTTTCTCTTCTTGATTACAACTTCCTTGATATTGTTTTCCTCTTCTCCATTGCAACTCCCATCCTTCTCCTTCAGTCTCACCCCACCCCCTCTTCCTCAAATCCTCCATAACCCTTTTTCATTAAAAACCTAAGATCACAACCCAAACACCCTGCCCAGCAACTTATCATTTCTTTTATACAATTCCTAAACTACCCATAACTCCCCAAACCCCAAAAGTGGAGGATATTACATGCTAAAGTGCTTTCGAATCCACAACCACCAAGTTGCTGTGACAGCGGCGATGCCAACTTAAGCTAAAACTCAGTCAGCCAGCAACTTGTCATTTTATTTCACCCTTTCTTCACTCCATCTTTTTTTGTAAGTTTCCGGATTTAGTGTTCTTTTATACTCGAATTCAGAACATTTTTATTGTTCCAAACACCCAGCCCGGCAACTTGTCAATTGATTTCACCCTTTCTTCACTCCATTTTTGCTAAATTTCCAAATTCTGTATTCTCTTATGCTCAAATTCAGATTTCTCTATTGTTCTTAACTTGTTTGAGGATTTATTATATGAATTTGAAGATTAGTTTTATGCATTCTTTTGTATGGTGAGCTAGAATAATTTGATGTTCCAATTAATTATTATTAATTTTCCTTGACTTGAAAATTTATAATGATCAAACATGATTCAAGTAGCTTCAAAAAATTTGAAGGAATTCTGTTGCTATTTTTTTATGGTTACTTCTGATTTGCAAATTCAATAATTCTTCTAAAATTTTATGATAAATATTTAGGTGTGAAAAAGTTAATTAGGTGCTGCACTGTAAATTACCCATGGATAAAGAATTTTGAAGATATTTTCCACCTAGTAAGACAAATTATTTTTCACAATTCTATCCAATCAACAAAATAAAATAGCATTTCAGAGAAATACTTCCGAGGAAAAGCTACATTTCCTGGAAACACTTTTGAGAGACAAATGGAGCCTTAATGCCATTTTGGTTACCTGTGGTTTGCTATAGGTCGCCATCAAATAGTTTAAGGAGAATTCCTTCATAAAAAAGTTGGCACCTGCTCTCCATCCACCTAAAGCATATAAATTCATACCAAAAATTGAATTTAAATTCCTCCAACAAACAAGAGGGAAAAAGAAGGCACATTTGACTCAACGAGTCAAAAGTGGTCAGTTTAGAGTGCTAGCAAAGGAGAAATCATAAATAATAGCAAACGTGAGGTAGACAAAGAGGAAACAAAAGTGACAGCAAATTAATAATGTAAGTTATTAACCTTTTTAGACCTAAAGGAATACTACTATTAATATCCACAAGAAATGAAAGAATCCATACCTGCCCAAATATCATGTACCACAGCTACAACATCTCCACCAGCACAAAATGCTCTTCCTTTTCCCTAATGACAAATAGCCAGCTATCAGGTATATTTTCTTCAATGCTTAAACATTTGCTTGAAAAATCAATTACGGTACCTAGTCTTACAGGGGGGTTAAGTTTAAGATAATTTCTTTCCTAGCGGTTCTGCCAAAATAAGTATAAAAAGCTTACTTAATTCATGCATATTTAACTAAGTCTTTCAAGTTTCAACTCTTTGGTTACATTAAGGAATATCAATGATCAAAACTGAGCAGACAATACCCCTTTAAAGTTTACTCTGCCAATTAAGTGGCACAGATGAGAAGTAAATTCCTATCTGGCCTTTACCTAAGAACCGTATATGACTAGTAATGCTGGTATGTAAGGCCATACTTCCAAAAGGAATCCTGACAGAGATTATAAATTAAACATAGTTATGACCGTTGACTATATATGACCAAGCTGATGTGCTAAGATAGTTAACCCAAAAAAACATAGAGCCTTTCTATTGGGCATTATAAACAATCTGATTGAGTGACTTGAAATGAGATAAGATCAGAGACCAGGCATGCTTATATGCAACCCAAAAATGTCATCAGATTCAATTTCTTCCAACTCCATGCTACTATCTTTACTTTTGTCAAGTTGTTTCTTTCAATGAAGTAAAAGAAAAATGATACTAAAGTTGTATCTTCGGAGGTGTGTACCTTCAGTATTACCAGCTTGACATTAGGATCCTCCTCGTAGGCAAGAAAAAGTTCTAGTAACCGAGAAATCTGCCGTTGAAAGAGATAACATTATTACTATTTCATGTTTCAAACAATTAATGTGACCAAAAGGTCTTTGACAGACAATATATGATACTCATGCAGATAACATAGAAATAGAGAAGAAAAGCATGTGCAAGGTACAGATCCTGAATACACAATTTTCTTGTAAAGGACAAACTTGATAGGTTATCGTATGTAGTCAACAGTTGACAAAGAAGGCATGTAAAGAAGACCATAAGAACTAGCAGCTAGAAAAATAACTAGCATAAAAAATTGTTTGACCTTTCGGGCTAGAGACATTTGATCAAGCAACATGTGGTGCACCTAGGAACTGTTCTCCAGAAGGTGGTAAAATGCAAAAAATTTAAAAAATAAAAAATAGAAGGGCATTGAGCTTTTTTTTAAGGTGAGATTCTTTTTTACTAGTAACAGTACTAAAACTCATTGTATGACACAGGGGTAGTTCCCAAATACTGAAAGAGTTTAAGCAGCTTATTAAGAAGAGATCATACCATCTGAAATGAAAGGGCATTGAGCTGCTTAGGCCGGTTTAAGGTTAGAATTCTTGCGAAGGAGTTTTCTTCTACTAGAACCTGCAGAGGTAATGAAGAAATATAAGTGAACCTTCCCAAATATTACCAAAGCTAGTTAACGCAGTGAAGCAAGGAGAAATTCTCATTATCCAAAAAAAAAATGACATATTTGTAATTGAAATGGAAAATCAACAAGAAATTATTTCAATTACAAAGACAATAAAGGAAGTTGGAATTGATTTTAAGTTAATTGAAGCTCTATGGAGAAGCAATGAGAGAGAGGATAGGGAAGGTTTTATGGGTTATCTCCTAGAAAACACGATCTTCGGAATGCCAAATTAAGTCTTTGGAGTGAAGAAAAACATTAGAATACAGAATTTAAAATAATAATAATAAAAAACCCAAGATTGCAGAAAAGGGGGAAAAAGAAGGGGGAAGGACCTGATCATGTTGGGAAGAAACGGAGGAAGACATTGGATTGGAAGTTGAAAGTAGGAGGTTGGGTTATGAGAAGGAGGAGAAATAAGTGGGAAAAAATGAGAGGATAGATGTAAAGAAAAGAAAAATTGGGTCATAAAGAAGGCGAAGGTCTTTATCGGTTGGGTCTTGGTTCTTATTCTAACCATCCGGCTAGAGCCTAGAGATATCATCTTAAGATGACGTTGTTTTTAATTAATTTTTATCCTTTGCTAAAATGGGAATAAATAATTAATTATTGTGATATATGAATTTAAATGTTAGTTAGATTATAAGGAAATAATTATATGAGAAGTCATTTGGAATTACAAGCTCTACGGCTTAAACAAATCAACTTCCAACTCCATATTGGTAGTAGAGCTCTGGTGTTGTAGGTAAAAATGAATCCATTACTTCCCTCAAGTCCCAATGCTTATCACAGCTACTGATTAAATGCTAAAAATATATATTTTATGTAATTTAATTGGTCAATTTATGAGAATGCACCATTGATTTTTTCATGTTTATATTAAATTTTATACAGGGGTACAATTTGGGGATAAATAGAAGAAAAAGGAAACAATTGGGCTACATTGAAGAAAGGAGCAAAGAAGGTGGGCCAAAGCAGAATTTTTCCAAGATGTAATTAGCTGAAATTTTATGTTACTTAGTGGGAGATTATGTAGGGATTTTTATATCATGAAATATTTTATTTCCTCTAGTGTCTCTTAATTTGGCAAAGCCACTAGTATAAATAGGGGGCTACTATGTTCATTTATTCATCAAGTGTTTTTCATCAAGTTTTTAATCAAGCTTTCATCTTCTGAAATATAATCTTTCCTTTCTTCTTTATTTGCTGGCTTTAGTTCCTTATTTTCTTTTCCCATTTATTAATTTCCTGCCTTAGAAATATAACACTAGCAGCCAAACCTTGCGTCACCTACACCTACCCACCTACATTTCTTTTTCATTTATCCAACCCTCTTCAAATATGCCCAACTCCAACATGCCCCAAACATTAGTCAGCTAAATCCATTTCAGCTTTAGGCCGGTGTTAGCTTCGTCAAGGTCCGTGAGTTGCGAACCCCAACAATTCAATTCCTAATTTTCAGTATTTATTACTTCTCCGGATTAATAGTATGATTTTGTCAACTCACAAAGTCAAATAAACACTAAGTCAAAAAAGACGTCGTTTGAGTTAGTGTGGTTAGACATACAGTTGGAATTCCGAGGATCGATTGTCTAATCGGTTTTCCGTGAACACATTGGCGTGCCAAGTGGGGATTGCTGTTTGGTTCCGTCAAGGGAAGTAGTAACCGGATTTAAATGTCCCACGCGGTTGAGGACATTGGTTAGAGCTAGGCTCTTCTAAACAGCAAAGCTGCCAAAGTTTTAAACCACGAACGTTTCGTTGGTTGTTCGATCAGTAAGGGTTAGTTATAGGTCGTTCCATAACTAATTTACACAAGGAAGAGTTGGTGTCCGAGGCGTCCTTGGTAGCTATAACTAGCTTATTGGAAAAGAGGAGTTCATCTAATTTCGAGGATCGGTTCAAAGACGAGGAAAAACCCGTGCCTGAAGCTGAGCTAAGTTTAATTAATTTTTCTTCAGATTTATTTAACTGTTTTTATTATTTTATTTTTAGTTTTTACTTTTCACTCATTTTTTCCCTGTTTATTTCAGGTTTTCAATTTTATCCTCCCCCAAATTTCTTGGGCACGACAACTGCCCAGACACGAATCTGGTCGAGAAAGAGCAACGATTTTACGTGAACCCAGTCTCTGAAGGATCGACCCTACTCCCTATACTGCTTAAATTGCAAATTAGGCGTAGGTTTATATTGGTGGACTCGACAACCATCAGCTACTGATTTGAGTTAAAACATGTCCATCCCTGTCCTGCAATGTCCTTTTCTCAATACCACATTTGGGACTTCCCCATTAGCTCTCAAACAAAAAAATATAATTTATCACTTTATCGAAAATAATAAAGTTTTATCAAAATTTCTAAAGTTACACCAAAATATTTAAAGATTTATTAAACAAATTTTCTTAGTATACCGGACCCGATCAACTCAATGTTTTGGGCATACCAAAATTTATAAGGATTTATCAATATTTTCAAGCATTTAGCAATGCTTCTAAAGATTTCCTTAATACCCCACACTACCAAAATATCTAAAGATTTATCAAAATTTCTTTCTTAGTGTCTTAGACCCAATCAACTCCATATTTTAGCATAAAAAAATTGTAGGGATTTACCAATATTTTATGGATTTACCAAAATATCTAATGTCATACGAAAATGCTAAGGATTTACCAAATTTTCCAAGGTTATATCAAAATACTTAGAATTTTAGATAAATCCTTAGATATTTTAGTATAACTTTAGAAATTTTGATGTAACCTTGCAAAAATTAATAAATCCTTAAATTTTTTGGTAGCCTGAAATGTTGAGTTCATTGAGCCTAGGATAGTATGGAAATCTTTACAAAAATTGGTGAAACTTTAGAAATATTATTAAGTACTTAGAAATGTTGATAAAGCCTTGGAAATATTAAATTTTTGGTGAATCCATGGATATTGTAATATAAGTTTAGAAATTTGGGTAAAATCTTAAAAATCTTGATAAGTCATTAGAAATATTGGTATGTCAAGATATTGAGTTGATAGAGTCTAAGACATTAAGGAAATCTTTAGAAATATTGGTAAAAATCCTTAAAATTTTTGGTAAACATTAAAAAATATTGATAAATCCTTACCATTTTGGTAAATCCTACAAATATCCATAAACAGTTAGAATTATTGATTAACATTCTTATAAATATTGAAATTTATACCATCCAATAATTAATTCTTCCCATTTAAATTCATATACTAAAATTTTTATAAGGAATTATTGGAAGAGCTCCCATTTAAATTCGTAAACAGTAACATTCTTAAAAAAAATCATACCAAAATTTTGGTAAATCCTTGAAAATTTTGGTATAATTTTAAAATTTCTGATAAATACTTTAAAAATTCTAGTAATTTTTTAAATATTTTGGTATAACCTTATAAGGTTTTGGTATATATTTAAACTTGGCATGCCAAAATGTTGAGTTAATCGAGTTTGGGGTATTAAGGAAATCTTTAGAAATATTGCTAAATCTTTAGAAGCAATGGTAAATTCTTAGAAATATTGGTAAATTGTTAGATTTTTTTTTTTATAACATTAGAAATTTTGGTAAATTCTTAGATATTTTGGTAAGGAATAGTATTTTGTACACTACTGCTGGGATTTTTAGACTCCACAAATAGAGTCAAGATTTGACCAGTCTCTTATAGGAGTATAGTAAAATATTAAAAAATATAAATATTTTTTTAAAAAATAGACATGTGACAATTTTTTAATGCTACTTGTGGAATAAAAAAAACTGCAAGTGTATCAAATATTAACATTTTTGGTAAATCTCTAGAAATATTGGTATGCTAAAATGTTGAGTTGATTAGGGCTAGGACACTAAGAAAGAAGTTTTGGTAAATCCTTAAATATTTTGGTATAACTTTAGAATTTTTGTTAAATTCTTAGATATTTTGGTAAAGCCTTATAAATTTTAATAAATTCTTAAAAATATCACTAAATTACCCTTTCATTTTTTTTCTTTCTCGCTAAATGTTAATGGGAGCTCATGAGAAGCTTTTGTAAAGAGCGCACCCTAGAACTCCCGAACCAAATCAATCAGTTATAAATAAGTTAATACTGAAATTTTTATTGTAATACTAATATTTTTAATAAAAATATTAGATATTTTAGTATACCAAAATTTCTAACACTAGTACCAAAATATTTAACTAAAATTTCTAAATATATTGTTAGATATTTTGGAATACTAAAATTTCTAACCAATATCAAAATATGCAACCAAATACCAAAATTTCTTAAAGCGATATCAATATATCTAAAGCAAATTATTAGATATTTTGATATATCAAAATTTTCCTTTTTTGGTCCGTGTGTAGGGACCAATACTAAAATTTCTAACGAATATCGAAATTTCTAACACATACCAAAATATCTAACCATATATGAAAATCTTCTAACATATATCAAAATTTTGTAACAAATACCACATTTTTTAATCAAATATCAAAATTTCTAATGGATATCCATATATGCAATGTGATACCAAAATTTTATGTTTTTCACTCTTTAGAACTTTGGTCTACCAAATTCAAATATGTAAAACTCAATTTCTTGATTTCAATAATTGGAACTTGAAATTTTGTAGAAGAATTTTTTTAAAAATACATTCTGTTTTCTTTCAAGACATATTTTTTTCTTGTCTCTTCTGAAATCTAGAGGCTAGACCCAAAAAAATAATTTCAAAACTACTCTCCTTTTGTTTTTTTAAATAAAACCTAACACCCAATTTTTTTTAAAAGAATCTTTTGATTTTTTTAACCCTCAAATCTCTCCATGCAAACAAAAATAGATATGGAAATCCCTCCAAGCACACAAAATTCTCTCTATCATTTTCAATTATAATGAAGATAGAAATCAAAGAAGAATTTTTTTAAAGAAGTTTTTCTTTTCAAGTTGAAAAAGTCGATATTCAATAACAAAAGCAAAAGAAACATTTCATTTTCTCTGTTCTTGAAGAATGAGAGAGGGAGAGTTGCTAACTTCTCTTGTAAATTTTGTGTCACTTTTGACAAATATAAACAATAAAATGATAGTTTAAGAGGAGATGAGTAACATACTCAAATCTAAGGCTGATTTGATGAATGAAAATGGAGATCGAAGATGGAAAGCTCAAAGGTTTTGTAATATTCCTAAACCGAGTCTAGTAGTTTCGGGTATATTTTTTAAGTTCCGAGTGTGAATTTGAGAATTTATCGGGTTAATAGTAATTTTTAATTAATTTAGGAGGTCAATTTCATCTAAAATCGATTAAATAATAATCCAAAAAAATAAAAATATTTTTGGAAAATTAATTTTAAAGTAGTTAAATAATTATTAGTGAAAATAATTAATTTGGGTCGAAAAAGAATTTTAAAATAATTTTTATTGGGGGTTAATTTGAGTTAAATTTAAATATTAGTTAAATTGGATTTAATTGTAAAATAAGGAAATTTTTGAAGTATTTATTTGGGAAATAAACCTTTAAATTCAAAATTTTGGAGAGAAAGGATCAATTGGTAAAATAAGGAAAATGTAGGAGTAGCCATTGGGAGATTTCCCAACTTTTAAATTTTTGGGGGTTGTTTCAGTGCATCTAGATTACTTTTCACACCATTTACATCATATTAGAGAGCTATAAAATTCATTTTCTTTACATGGTTTTAAAGATCTATCATTAGAGAATAGATTCAATAAATTTCCTTCTCAAAATGCTCTCTCTTTTCACCCAAAATTATTCACAAAGGTAGCCAAAAATATTCTGAAATTTTTCAAGATTCTTTAATCAAGATTTTCAATCAAAGGATTTAGAACAAATCAAAGGTAATTATTATTTCTAAACTTATTTTTATGATGATTAGAAGCATATTTACATGATTTGAGTGATAATTACATGATTTTTTTTATTAATGTCATCTTCTTTAAAAGTTTAACGTGCTTTAATGGTGGATCTTAAATTTTGAGAGGAAATCCACAAATCAATGGATGTTTCAATTCAAAATGGATCTATTAGAAGGTTTTTGATCCTAAAAAAATATCTTACATGTTATTTATAATTTTTCTAGGGTAAATGGTAGATAAGATCTTAAAGACTAACCTAAATTTCAACAATTATAGGATGGAAAAAATGACCTAAAGTTCACTCTTTTAAAATGAATAGTAATAAAATAGGAAAATTAATTAAATTGGCTAAAGTTAATGAAAAGTTAAAACTCTTTCAAAAATGACAACAATAAAAAAGAAAACTTAAATAAATGAAATAAATAAGACATTGACATGATGATGATGATGATAATAACAATATACACCTTATTCATAATACAATAAAAGAATCAAAGTAATATAAATAAATAATATTAAAATGTATGTAAGGGATTGTGTAAAAAAAACATAAATATAAATGGATATTAAAATAAATAAAGACAAAATAAGAAAAAATAAAAAATTATACAGTGTAAATAAATATAAAACATTAAAATAAAGTGCATAATTGACATTAAATATATAAGGTATAAATGCAAATGAAATGGAAGATATAAGTGTAAATAATTTATTAAAGATGGAAACAAAATGGCATAGCTTGATTTTGGGACTAAAAGATAAAAAATGTGGAAGATAGAGGATTGATGTAGCAATTAATTTGCTTTTAATTTTGAAATTTCGGATTAAATCGAATGTTTGAATAAACAAAAGGGTTACAGGTGTAAATAGGCTAAAGAGTGAGGGCGATGCTACAAAAAATGAGGTATTTTTTGTAAATTTAAAAAGTAAAAGGGGTGGGAATAAATTACCCATTTTTTACACCTATAAATGAAAAAAAAATATTCATTCTTTCATTTTAACCTCATTTTTTCAAAAAAAAAAAAAAACAAACCCTCTTCCTCTTTCTCTTCCTCCTTCTATGTTGGCCATGGCTTCATCACTGGAGAGTCGTTGGGCTCTCCAGCCTTTGATGGCTGAGTCGTCGCGTACGGTGGTCGGAATTTTTTTTTACAAAATCTAATTTTTCTTTTAAAAAAATCACTACTTTTTTTAAAAATCAAAACTTTATTTCGAAATAATTGAAAAAGATCAAAACTTTATTTTAAAATTTTTAAAATTTTCCTTTAAAATGACTAAAAAACAAATTTTTATTTTAAAAATCTATATTTTCTCTTTTAAAAAAAAACTATTTTTCTTAAAAATAAAAAAAAATTATTTCGAAATAGTTGAAAAAGATCAAAACTTTGTTTTAAAAATTTAAACTTTTCCTTTAATATGACTAAAAAAACAGATTTTTTATTTTAAAAATCTAAACTTTCTCTTTTAAAAAAAAATCAAAGTTTTTCCCAAGATCAAGTCTTTTTTTAAAAAAAAACATTTATTTTAGAAAGGGGAAGGAAAAAACGGGATTTTTGGAGCTTCTAGGGGCGGAAGACTGACGTTCCGGTGACATCCCCTTCATTGGAGCCCAAACCCGATCCCTCAAGATATGTATATGACAAAAAAAAAAGAAAAGAAGAAAAATAAAAAAAAAGACGAATGCTTGTTATTGTTGTTTTTTTTACCTTTTCTTTAAAGACAAAATATGAAAAGCCCCCCTTTTTTTTCTTTCATTTAATTTCATGTATATATATTATTTTTTAATCTTGTTTATTTATAAAAAAGATAATAATAATATTTAATACTAATAGTAGTAGTAATGATAATAATAATTTGGGCCCTTGACAAGCCCAAAAAGAAAAGAAAAAATAAAAGAAAAACAAAGGTCTCAAATTGACCAAAATCGGGTGGGCTTCGAGTGGCTCAAGAGAGAACAAAAATTTAAATGGGTCTCCAATTGGCCTTGGACAAAATGGGTGTCTGCAATAGGTAATTGGTATGCTAGATTTAATTTGATGTTAAAATGGCTATGTTACATGATTCACATACGCATTTTGGCACTTTAAATTGAGTACATTATTGACTGAAATTATGTTATGGTTGATTGATTATATTGGCATTATAGCATGGTGGATCCATTGGATATAGTTGACATGCCATAAGATTTGTGAGTACTCACCATATTGATATGTTATTTGTGAGCAATGAGGCTATAGGTGGACTGATTTGGAGTAGAGAAGGGAGTGTTGAGCTTGTGTCTCCACTCAACAAGATTGATTTGAAGTGATATAAGGGAGCGTGTGGCCTCGACCCGCTCAATCCGGGACTGATTCTAATTCTGATTTGGAGTAAGGAGATTCGTTTATCCGATGTATGTTCAACCGATTAAGCCATGATTGTATATGCCAATATAAATGCATGAAATGTTTTATGCTAAATTGATGATTATATGCCATGATTAATTATGATTTTTGATACATGGTTGAGCATACGACATTGAACTATTATGGATTGATATTGTGACTGGAAATTTGTATTTGATTGGTTTCGATTTAAGCATGATTTGGGTGCTAATTTACTCGTCGTTTTATTAATGTTGACTGAGCTTTTTAAGCTCACACCCTCATATTTGTGCAGTTAATCGATGAGATTGTGGAGTTGAGCAGTTGAGTAAGAGAGTTCCAAGAGATTAAGGCTCGATAGAGATTTAGTTACATGTTTTAGAAATGTTAATCAGGCATTGTGGAACTTCCGGAACTTAGTTTAATTTTGGTTGTAATTGGACTTGGACATTGGACATTTTTAATTTTGAATGGTTTTATAATATCATATATGCATGTTTGAGTTTGATTATTGAATAATTTACAGTGTATTGTTGCTTGATAACACGGTGTGTGAGGCATGATGTTTACACTAACCATTGTTTAAATGGAGCATCCATGGAGTGATTTACTAGCGCCTAAGGTACGCCACTTGTTTGAATTAACTGGTGGGTGATATGCATGAAATTGAATGTTTAATTCTATTTAATTGAGGCTTAATTGGTGTTAATAAATTCAATTGAAGGTGTATGAATATGTATGATATTTAATTGTAGCTAAATCAGGTTTAATTGGCCATTAAAATACTTAAAATCGGGTTTAAAATCAAATTTTTTGCACAAAAAAACTGCAATGGACTATTGGGGGTTTGAATTTTGGTATTTTTGAATTGGTTCTCTAGTCCGTTTAAATTACAAATTAGTCATGTAACTTGATAAGTCTAATTAGAGCCTTAAATGGTATGAAAACTTGATAAAATTTTAGGATTAGACTTTTAATTGATAAATTTTTTTAGAAACACACTCAATTTAATATTCAGGTATAGTACTGATAGTTTGAAATTGTTACGATTTAGTCCTTAATAATAAAACTTGAATTAGACAGAAAATAAACTCAGGTTAAGCTGAAAATTTTAGGGCTTACATAAATTGACCAAAAGAGGGTTGATAAATGTATAGATTTAAATTTGGGTTAGTTTAACCGTAGGTGGTAAAGTAACAAAAATGTCTTTAAGTTAAATTACTTATAAAAGTTTAAAATTGGTTCACAAATTGCTTCCGCATTAATAAATAACTAATAAATAGATAAGATTGAGGTGTTATAAGGTCGGGGTGTGTCTTGGGAGGTTGTTAGCCGGAGAGTCACTTAGGTGGCTAATGTAACACTTCGAATTCGGGCCGGTCCATCCCGGTTGGGTTTGGGGTGTTACAGGTTTGATTGTAGATCTAGGAAAATCGATGCTTATTCTGGCAAAACTGAAGTTGGATTTGGAAAAATGAGTTCAAAATAATGTTAAAGTGGACTTTTTTTTTGATCAACCTTCGAAGAGCGATCGATGGTGGTGAGCGGTGACCTTCTTGGCAATGGTTGCCAAATTTTGGATTTTGGTATACTAAAATTTTTAAAAGCTTCTCATTAAAAATTTTGGTATAATCCTTTACTTTTTTTTATGGGAATATCTAATAAGATGTTCTTATAAATTTTGGTATAGTTTTAGAAATATTGATACCAGTTAGAAATCTTGGTGTTGCATTAGAAATATTGGTATCATATAAGAGATTTTGGTATTGGTTAGAAATTTTAGTTTTGTGGTAGAATGTCTCTTATTTTGACCAAAATTTATTTTGACTTTTCTTCTCATAGTTAAACTTTGTTTTTATTTTTTCACTTAAACTCTAATTAACCTAGAGTTGTTGTAGTCATATATGCTATGAATTTCAGCCTATAAATAGGCCTTAGTTACTTAAGGTTTTACATAATAAAAATATTTAGATTGAGAGAATTTTATTCTTTGTTTCGAAGGGTTTTTCTCATGGGGCTTTGGGTTTTCTTTTAATTCTTTCCATCTTTTGTACTCTCCTTTATTATAGTGAAATCTCCATTTAGAAGTGATTTTCTTTATCCTTTTTTGAGGAGTTTTTCCACATAAAATTACGTGTTCGATCTTTTCGATTCTTATTTTCTTCACTTTGTTCATTGTTTAATCGGGTTTATCCCCTACAAATTGGTATCAGAGCTAGTTCGATTTCTGCAGTCAACCCGTTTAAAAATGGCAGCGTCAAGGTTCGATACTGAGAAGTTCGACGGAATTGCAAATTTGAGTTTGTGGCAAGTTTAGATGACGAAAATACTAGTTCAGAATGATCTGAAAAAGGTCGTTATAGGGAAGAAGCCCATAGATATGGATCAGTTAGAATGGGAAGAGCTCGATGAAAAGGCTCTATCTACTAGTCAATTATGCCTCACGGGTAATGTGTTACAGGAGGTTCTGAAGGAGAAAGTAGTGTTTGCATTATGGAAGAAACTGGAAGCCTTATATATGACGAAATCTCTAGCCAATAGGTCAGTATTAAAACAACGTCTTTACAAGTTTAGAATGGCCGAAGTGAGTCTAGTAGAACTCATATTAGTGAGTTTGTTACCCTTCTTAATGACTTAAAGAATCTCGAAGTAGAGATTAGTGACGAAGATCAAACTATGTTGTTGTTATCTCTTTGCCCTCTTTTTATAAAACTTTTTGGAACATTCTGATTTATGGGAGAGATTATCTTTTGTTCGAGGATGTGAAGGGAAATCTTCTGAGTAAGGATAAACTCAACAACGATTTAGGCCCAAACAAAAAATTAGAGAGGTAAGCCTTAGTTCTAGTTGCAAGAGGCAGACAACAAACTAGAAAGATAGATCAAAGCAGGTCTAAAGCAATGTCCAAATCCAGAATTCGTGACAAATATTGTGGCTATTGTAAAAAGGTGGGCCATGTTAAGACAGAATGTTGGAAACTTCAAAATAAAATCAAAAAGGATGCCAGAAACTACAATAAAGATAAGCAGAAAGCCGACGTTGCTGATGCTAGTGTAGCGAGGACAGAGGTGATGATTTCTTATTGGTGTCAACGAATGAAAGCTCTCATCTTACTTTCGAATTGATCTTAGATTCAAGGTGCTCTTATCACATGTGTCCCAACAAGGACTGATTCTCCATGTATAGTTTAGTTGAAGGTGGAATTGTGCTGATGAAGAATAACTCTCCATGTAAAATATCTAGAATCAGAATAGTAAAAATTAGGATGCACAACAAAATTATTCAGACATTGTCAGATGTTAGGTATGTTCCTGATTTAAAGAAAAATCTTATCTCATTGAGAATTTTGGATTCTAATGGTTGTAGGATAGTCATTATTTAAATGACTTAAAATTTTCTTGTAGGGCTCTTGCTTTGATGAGAGGATAGAAAAATGGCAGCCTATATGCTCTGTAAGGGCCAATGGTCACTGGTGCGACTGTGATTACCGAAGTGTAATGAACCGTTTCAGGGGTATTGAGAGTAAAGGTTTTGTGATCACAATTCTGGAAAGTGGGTCAAAATATGTTAATTATTAAGTATTTATATAATATTAGGAATGTTGTATAAAAATTTGGTATGTTGTATAAAAATTTGGTGGTGAAATTCTAAGGTTCAAATAGCTAATGAAATAAAAAGAACTAAAGTGTAAGTGTAATAAATGCAAAAGTTGAGAGTTATTAGTACATGTGATAAATTGATGTAAAAATGGAGTTTAAAAGACTTAGTGGATTATAAGACCAAATACCAATATAGTGGATGTACATGGATTGGTTTAATTGTAATTTTAACATGCTTAAATGGTAAAGTGGTAATCAATGTAACACCCCTAACCCGTCCCTGTCACCGAATTAGGGTTACGAAGCATTACCAAACAATCAAAACAAAAGGGACATACGGTCATGTCCTAGCTCGTGTCTCAACCCATGTAACTCACAGAGTTGGGTCACACGGCTGTGTTGCAGGCCGTGTGCTAGGCCGTGTAACACACTGACTTAATACACTAAGAATTTACAAGTGACACACAGCCGTGTGCTCCACAAATTGACCCTAAATTCAAGCCATTTCAAGGCCAAAACATACCTATTCAACCACTCCATTCATGCACACTTTCAATAGACCTAAGCATTATTCAAACATATCTAAACATACCAATTCAATCAACCTATTTCATCTAACCAATATGTCATTCAAAGGCACCACATTTATACCAAAACATCATTAATCAAATCAAAACAATATAGCCACATTTTAAAAGCATAAAACCTAGTTCATTTAATTACCAAATAACATCACATATAACCATTTACATAACATCACAAGCATATCAACAAGGATAATATATACAAGTACCTAAAAATGGCCAAAATGACCTAACTTGTCTAAGCTCCAAAGTTCATCAAACCAAACATAAACTTCAAAAGTATATACATACCAAATCAAACTTTAACAAATTCATGAACTACCATTACACAAAGTCCTATACATGCCATTATAACTTTGGCCAAAATATTTAAAAACTACCGAAATGGTTGCTGGATAGTGTGATAGATCTCCGTCAAACTTCCAACTGATTGAGCTTCTGATAATATGTGAAACAAAGGAAAGTAACTACATAAGCAACTAGTGCTTAGTAAGCTCGTATAAAATCAAACAAAACTTACCATTTCTTAAGTACACATTATAAAATATGCATAATATCATTATCAAGACCATAAGCTTAGTAAAATCCTATACAAGCACCATCAAACTCACAAGTTAGTAAGTTTATACATGATACATATGAATTCATTCATAACATAACTAGATTTCATATACACATCATTCAACTCATCAACCCTTTCATAAGATCATGAACCATTTCAATTGTATAAATATCATGCCATTTCCTTTACTTACCTGTTGAACCATCTAGAATTGCATCGGATACTTGAGAATTCTCACATATAGTGTGCCTGTCCATATAACCATAACCTTTTCTTTTCAATAGTGCTCACACGAGCTGTGAAATGGGCTTGCTCACATGAGCTGTGGAGAATCCGCAACAAATGCTGGACCTCAGCCATCGGTAGGACATTCAAGACTAGCACTTGAAACATTAAAAATCCCTAATGACATGTCATTCATATCCTAAGAATTATTAAGGTTCAAACAGGATCATTCATCCGTCAATTACTTAAAACATCAATATATATGCATTTTCAAGTCCGTTCACATTAACACAATATAGCAAATAATCAATTTAGCTATAATTAATATGATCATAATTCATACGAACTTACCTCGATAACTATGGTCGTAGAAGTAGAATTTGAAACTAATCCGAAGCTTTTGCCTTTCCTCAATTTAAATTCAGTTGTTGTTTATCTTGATCTAAATAGTTAATTTCATTCAATTAAATACTTCAAGTATCCAATTCAATCAATAATTCATATTTATGTAAAATTATGAAATTACCCCTAATATTTTAACTTTTCACAATTTAGTCCTTAAGCTCATAACTTGAATACTAATCATTTTAACCTAAATTCATATTAACCAATACTACAAGGGACCTTGGCACAACCCATAATTACCAAAAATTCACAATAAAACCCATGGATTTACATTTCAACAATTTAATCCCTATTTCAAAGTTCATCAAAAATCACTTAGCTAAACAAGTTTGTTTAACAACCAAGATTAATAATCTATCAAATAAATTCAAAACATATTAAAAAACAACCATGTCAAGTCCCTCAACCTTTAAAAATTTTGCAAATTAACCCCCAAGTTAGCTAAACTAAGTTAAAATGAGCTGAAAAACATAAAAATCACTAAAAACGGGGCTTGAATACATACCATGCAAGAAGAAATTAAAAACCGAAGCTTCCTCCCCCTTCAATGGCTATTTCAGTTTTAAGATAGGAAAAATGAGAAAGATGACAACCTTTTTTTCCTTTACTTTGTTTAACATTTAATTTAATTATTAATTTACCAAATTAACCTTTAAAATCCATTAAAATTTCAATAAAACCTATCCATAGACATCCACTAACATATAATATGGTATATTTACCAACTACATCCTTATATTTATAGTTCTAAATCCATTTAATCCATTTAATTACTAGAATCCATCTTTTGCACCTTTTTTAATTTAGTCCTTTTTACCTAATTAACCATTTAAACTTCAAAATTTCTTAACGAAAATTTAATACTACTCTAATATAATCCCATAGACTTTAAATAGAGAATAAAATATTTATTCTCTCTTTAAAATCGTGGTTTTGAAACCACTATTTTTGACACTACTAAAAACAGGTTGTTATTACAACTAGGTAATTTGAAAAAACTTTGATAAAATAAATTAATAGAGGTCATCTTCTCTAATTTTTCTTCTTGACCAAAAAAACACTATAGGAGGGGGAAAATTAAGCTTTGGATTGTTGAATGCCTTGCATGTAAGTGTTTTATGCCTTCATTTTTAATGGATTTTGCATTTTTAGAACCCTTGAAGTTAGACCAAGCTAATTGAGGCACTAGATGGACAAATTATGATAGGTATAGGGACTGTTTTGAGACTATTTATTTTTCTGGAAAATTTTTTGAGTTATTAAACTTTATGGTATGAGAAATTATTACCTTAAATAGTGATTTTGTTAGTACTAGCTTGTAAGGAGTTAAATGCTATAAATTAAAATAGCATGATGTTAAATCATAAATTTCAAGAATTTAGGGACTATTAGTGAATCATATGTGCATTCAATTAGCTATGGAAATTAAATGAGGATGTGATTAAGTTAATTTTGATGTTAAGGACTAAGTTGTGCAATTGCCAATTGTTGAGGGTTAAATTTATAAATATGATTTTATGATAGATTATTAAATTGAATTATTATGGTTTTGAGTTAGTTAATTGAATTGGATTATCGTATTTAGATCAAGAAACAAGTAAAGTGGTTGTTAACCGAGGGAAGGAGAAAGTTGTCTATTAATCAACCTCGATAACCGAAAACTATCGTAATTTCGGTAAGTTCGTAGTCCTTGAACTCGAACTCTTATTATTTATTTTAAATAATTTAATTACTATATTGGTATATTAATTTTATTTATATATATGCAAATGCTTGAATTATGAAACGAGGGAATTGGATTATGAAATTATGTATGTATTTATCGGTTTTATTCGACTAGTGTTGGGCACACATTTGACATTTTTGGTTTATCCGACTAGTGCAGGGCACACCTATTGTTGGTTTATCCGACTAGTGTTGGGTGCAAAACTTTGTTACAGTTTATCCGTCAGGCACCGGGTGCTAATAACAAGTTGGTCAATATTGATGATGTTTAACGATCCCTTGAAGATGGTTGGTAAATGATAGATTGGTTCAATTGTATATGAAATGTTCATGATGAACTTATGGTACAGTATGTGGTAATAACTATTACATGTTAGATATTTTGAATTGATGGATTATGAAACACATATGTAGTTCTTTGAGTTAATGAAATTATTCATTATTTGATCATATTTTTGTATGCAAGTTAGGTACCTATATTTTTTACTGTCGACTCAGCATCCAACGATAATCCTGAACTCAATGTTGGTGACGTATTTCTTTTTGTGTCTTGGCATGTACCTAGGATGATAATGTTTTGAGTAATGATCTTTTGGTCTATAGTTGAATTTAGTGAAGGTTACTTATCTTGGATGCCATGTAAACTTTTGAATCATTTTTTGCCTTGAAACAAATGCTTATATTTAGCTTGTGAATGAAATAAGTATGTTTGATGCTTTTGAATTACGTTTTTCCTTGAAACAAATGCTTGTATGTAGCTTGTGAATGAAATAAGTATGTTTGATGAGCTTGAATCTTTTGGATGTATATAATTGTTGATGTGAATAGGTAAATGTTATTTATAATGGCAACTTGGTGAGAGTGGTTATATTGGGCTATTTTAGTGGATGTTTGAGTATGAAAATGTAGTTAATGTCATATGTTCTTTTAACTTGGTTATTTGAATGATTAATCTTTGTTTGAGGTGCCTTTGAATGGCATATTGGTTAGACATAGAACATATGGATTTTTGGCATGTGATTGATGACTTGAATGTGATTTTGAACTTATGAATTGACCTAGATATGGTTTGTCTTGTTGCACAAGGAATGGTGTATGAAATGGCTTGATTTAGGGGTTAAATGTGCAGCACATGGCCTAGGACATGGGCTGTCACACAGCTGTGTAACACACATGGCCCACTCACACAACCGTGTGTCTTATTGTCTTTAGGTGCAAGTTTCACACGGTCTAGCACACGGCCCACGACATAGCCATGTGTCTTAAAATAGTTTGTCACACGGTCTGAGACACGACCAGCGACATGACCGTGTAACCCAACATCGAATGCACACACGGACAAGCACATGGCCTGTGACACAAATATACACATGGGCAGACACATGAGTTGGGACACAACCGTGTGTTTGGACTTTGAATGCCCACATGGTCTGGGTTGTAACACATGGCCTGACGACTTGGTCGTGTGTCCCCTGTTTCAAAATTTTCAATTTTTCCTAATTCTCATGTTTTGTTTCGAATTGACCCCAGAATGTTTCCAAACTATTTTTAGGTCCCTGTAAACTTGGTTTAAGTCCCGTAAGGGTATGTTTGTTATAAATGGAATGTGATTTGATAATTGTAATTATATTTGAATATGTGTGAATTAGAATTGTTAAATGTTTAAAATGTTATCTTAATACTTCGTGACCCAAATCTGACGACGGAAATGGGTTTGGGGTGTTACACAAAGAAAAAACAAAATTGCCACCACATTACGATGACACGACGTGACTCTTTCTCTATCTATTTCTATTCAACCAAACTTTGGCATGTTCGAAAAAAGCGGGTTCGGAAAACGCAATGAAAAATAAATTTAGGGAGGATAGAGTTTTAAATTTTGTTCCAAAATAATATCTTGGTTGTGATATTTAAAGTAATAAACGTTTAATCAAAATTGTACCTTTTCGATTCGTCTAGGATGAGTGCTTCGACCAAGTAGTCTTCTCCGCTATCCTCAAGCTCATGTCTACCGAGTGTGGGCTCACTTCGAATCAGAAAAATTTTCACAAAATATTACCAGTGGGGTAATGTTGTAATTTTTTTAAACTTTTGGATCAAGTTGTAAATAAAAAATATCTCTAGAAATTTTCTGAAATAGTCTCTTCAGAGAATTTTATTTCTACAACTTTCTCTTGAATTCAAATGTGTGTAAAATAATGACCTAAGGCTCTCTTTATATAAGGGGAGTTTAAAGTGTTCAACTATGACTAAACTTAATCACTTTAATATTAAATTAATGTAATATTTATCGAGATAAATATTAGATTAAATTTAATATTAAATCTTATTGAAATAATAGAATGTGTATCTACAAGATAAACATTAAATTTAATTTAATATTAAGATAATCACTTTAATATTAATTAATAAAATACTATTAAACTAAATATTAAATTACATTTGATATTAAACTATAAAAATAATATTATTTTTGGAATAGTGAATCTAAAATAAAAATTTTTGGTAGAGTCCCAGTAGGAGCGTAACTCTTCCACTACTCAATCACCGAAGACCAACACCGTTAGCTACCGAAATGCCGTCATCGCAGCTACCAGCACTGCCGTGTCTGGTGGTGCTGGTGTGACACCTTTACGGCACCCTAAACCTATTCGGTTATTGCCGGTTAAGTGTGAGTCAGTGAAAACCCGACCGGTCTGGTTTAGCCACCAGTTGGACTGTCGGCCCGGTTTCACATATCAGGCCCGGTTCGACCTGTATTTGAGTCTTGGTCTCAGTTTTGGGCTCCTGAGTCCAATTTACGATATCAGATCCAATTTTCAAGTTCAATTACCCATTGGGCTAGTTGTCTGACTTGAAAATTAATTTCCAAAAATATCATATTAATTTTGATTAATTTGATTAATTTAATTTTACTTGATAAAAACTAATTTTTCCAAAAATTACTTAGATTTTCTAAATTAATTTTTCAATAAAATTCTTTAATCAGATTCTCTAGTTGAACAATTCTCGCGACCACCTAATTTAATTCCACATTGAATAAATTGACTAAATTAAATTATTTTCAAATTCGTAGAATTTTATTTTGATTCAAATGCAGTCTCATTGAGCTTTTATTGAGCTAGTAGAGGGACCAATCAGACATATACAATTAGGCTCTAGTAATTGCAATTATGTCCAGAAGTATCATTCTGATAATTCACAATTACTTAATCATGGAGTCAGACTACAAGATGTAACATGATTGAATACTCCTTATTGTATACTCTTTACGAAAGCAATTCATCCAATTGCTTTGTCCAATGACCTCGTTATGTGTGTTTTACCCTCATATGATATCCTTGATTCCTTTGAGTTAAATTCGTTCACTCAATACAATCCTATTTTATCTCATTGTCACCATTGTGTCTTCTTAATGATTAATATGATCATTGTCAACAAATGACTGTGATAAACTGCTCGTTCGAGAATAAGCAACTCGTGACCACGTTCCATATTTATCAATCCACACAATGCTAATGAGAGGATATCATTAACTCTTTAATTGAGCTATGAATTTCACTATTGCTAGTAAAGCCATGCCATACACAAGTCACGTACCCAGCATACTGGCTATGGGCTCGATCATCTTTAGAGCATAAGCTTCCACTTATATCAAAGCGCATGAGTTACATACGCATGGTCAATGACTAACTCAGGATTTAGGTAAGTCACACCATGAACGTCACAAGTGAATTAATTCACAAATAGATTCAGAATTGATTCATCTTGGGTCCAGTCTAATGTATCTTTCTACTAATGAAAACATCTATAACTTTACTCGTGGAGTTAACTGCTTCGATGTCCAAGACTAGCCATCTCCCTAATTGGAATTGTAGGCGACATAATAGTCCTTCTCAGTATTTGAATCAAATTCTCACTTTGATTATTTTACAGGATTACAGACTTATTTAGATTTTTTTACTGATGTAAGTTATCTTTCTCACAATGTAAACATTCTTACAATGCCACTTATCTTCAGTTTGAACTTAGACAATCAATAAGCTAATATTTGCTTGTCACAATTTCTCTATGCATGCAAAATATAAAAGACAGAAATACAGAAGACATAATAGTGAAATGTGAAATTAACTTAATTTAATTATTCATCGTTTAAATAAATGAAAATAGTTACATGTTTACTACAATATGACCACATTTCCCAACATGGCACATGCAACTAGGTCATATGAATGAGAAATGTATGACAGTCTTGTGTAATAGAAATCTTATCAAAGACACTGGAGTTGACAAGTTAGGTTTCTATGATCATTGAGTTTTCGAAAAACAAACCCGAGTCAGTTTCGGTTTAGCAGTGCCACTGAACAAAAGGGACTCTAGATTACATTCAATCCAATTTATGGGGTCTATCTTCTGACATCTCAAAAGGAGGTAATAAATATTTCCTAAATTTTATTAATGATCACTCAAAAAAAGTTTGAGTTTATTTCTTGAAATAGAAAAGTGAAGTCATCGGAATCTTCAAACAGTGGAAGACACTATTAGAAAAACAAACTGAAAAATTTGTGAAGCGGTTGATAACGAATAATGGTCTTGAGTTCTGTTCGTCAGAGTTTAATGATTTCTACAAATGAGAAAGAATTGAAAGACATCGAACCGTTGTTGGAACTCCGTAGCAGAATAGACTTGCAAAAGGAATGAACAAAACCTTGCTGGAAAAGGCTCGATGCATGCTTTCTAATGCAGGCTTAGGGAAGGACTTTTGGGCTGAAGTTGTAAACCTGGCAAGTTATTTGGTAAATCAATCTCCTTATTGAGCATTGAACGATAAAGTTGTAGAGGAAAAATTGTAAGGTAATCCTCCCAATTGTTCTAATCTTAGAATTTTCGGTTGTCCTGCTTATGCTAAAGTCAGCCAGGGAAAGCGCAAACCAAGGGCCATTAAATTCATCTTTTCAGGATACTCTATTTGTAACACCCCAAACCCGGTCTAAACGTTATGACAGAATTTGGCGATGTCACATTGTAACACCCCTTACCCGTATTCGATGCCAGAATAGGGTACGAGGCATTACTAGAAGACATACATTTGCATACGTATTAAACCGAGTTACAAAATTTCATCTGAATTAAAAATTTTAAATTATTAACGTGCTTTTATAATTCTTTACAACATATCCTCAAAATATTATATTTATAACAAATAGGGCCTATGAGACCCGATATTTACTCATGTAATTCAAAGCTTCATTTCCATTTCATTCAATTCACAATTTCTCATGTTCACAATTCAAATCAATTTCTCAATCCAATATATATATTTCAATCATCTAAGAATATAATTCAAGTTACACGAACTTACCAGGCTAAATTGCAGAAATACCAAAATTTAGGGACATTTTGGTACTTTTCTATTTTCTTCGAATTTTCACCCAATCTTGACATAAATTAATATTTCATTCAATTTATTAATTTAAATAATAAAATAATTCATTTCATGCAATTTGGTCACTTTTTGACATCTTTACCAATTTACCCTTAAAATATTACTTTTATTCAATTTAGTCCTTGAACCTAAAACATGCAAATTTGCCATTTTTAATGAGAACTCATGCTAGTTGAATAATAATTTATTTTCCTCCTCCTCCTCTCCATTCCACATCCTTAATGTATAATATGCTTATATGTAACATTATCTATAATTCCACCATTTATTTACATATTAATTCAAAGTTGTCCACTTGAGTCATAATCACTAAATTATTTATATCTTGAGCTACGGAACTCTAAATTAAGATCCGCTAAATTCTATGAAACTAGACTCACATATGTTCTTACCATAAGATTTTCAAAACTTTTGGTTTAGCCAATAAGTACAGTTTATTCTTTAAAGTTTCCTTAGTTTCACTGGTTGACAGTTCGGACCCCTCTTCACTAAAAAATAATTATCTCTTTGTACAGAATTTGGATGATGTTTCCGTTCGTTTCTATTGAAAATAGAATCATTCAGTATTATATAAATTTAAGCCTCTAATTATTTTATTAAATTTTTGATGATTTTCCAAAGTCAGAACAGGGGAACCCAATTTCATTCTGACCTTGTCTCACAAAATTTATTATATCTCATGATTTACAATTCCATTACTTACACCGTTTCTTCTATGAGAAACTAGACTTAATCAAATTTAATTCCATATTTTGTTCATCCTCTAATTCGATTTTCACAATTTATGGTGATTTTTCAAATTTAACCTACTGCTGCTGTCCAAAACTGTTTTAGTGCAAGATGTTGATTTCTAAGTTTATAACTCCCTAATTCCCTTTCTCTATAATATTTCCCATCATTTTCACTTATTTCCCTTCACTAATATATCAAGAACATAAGACTTTATTTAAGAAAACTCTACTATAACATCATTTCCATGCTTTTTCAACAATAACAAACTTAAAAATATATTGAAATCTTGATGTTCTTACCTTGTGCTATTGATTTCAATCTTTAACTTGGTTTTCTCTCTCCTCCAGCTTCTATTTCTTGAATCTAACTTGACATTCTAGCTCCCCATTGTCTCCTTATTATTTTTCTCTCTCGGAAGCTATGTAAATTCTTTTGATTTCTAGGTGAAAATAGTGAATTTTTGGTGAAAGGACCAAATTGTAAAGAAAACAAAACTTTCTTTCTTCTCCTCTCTTCTAACGTTGGTTGCATGGAAAGATGATGATTTTTTCATCATCTTTACTCCTTTTTATATTAATCATTTAATAATAAAATAATACTGAAAATCTTAATAAAATATTAATTAAATAACATTTATCTAATTAATTAATTAAAAATATCACAAACATCATCATTACCTTCTAGAATTCTCTCTCTCTATTTGACCATTTTTCCCTTTATAATCTTTTGAAATTCCATCATTGAGTCATCACTTCATTTGGTAAAATTATAATTTAGTCCCTCAAAATTCTTCACATTTTCAATTTGGTCCTAATTCATCCATTTTCCTTAGTTTCTAGATTATTCCACTCTTAAAATATTTTCACTATTGGTCCTTCAACTTTTTTGTATTTACACTTTAACCCCTTAAATTTTGAGTATTTACTCTTGTGCAACAAAACTTTTCTCACTTTTGCAATTTAATCATTTCTTGAATTAGTATGTCATAATATACTTCCCAATGTTAACATAACCCAATGTTGACATAACTCAATATTACCCTTTTTATCACTTTATTTCCTTATTTTACTATATCAAGGATATTATCTTAGTTTCTTACCGTAGTAATTTTCGGGGTATTACATTTCTCTCCCTCTTAAAATAAATTTCGTCCTCGAAATTTCCTTGTTTTATTTTGATCATGAACTTCATCATTTCTATATTCTTTCAACTATTCTTTTGCTATCCATTCTTATCACTAACATTTCTAGTTTTTATATAATTTTGTACTTCCTTTTCAATAATATTCCTCTTTTTACTTAATCGAGTTCTTATTTTCTCTCTTTCTTCATAACTAGAAGTCCTTTCTTCATTTAGTTTTCTTAAAGTCATCTTTATCATTCTATAGTTCCATTATGTACATATTTACGTACCTTAGTATTTGTATTCATTCTCTATCCTTTCATTTCACAATTTATTTTTAATTCAATATTTCAAACATGAATCAGAGGTAAATATTTACCTTGTAACGAAAATTATTTATCTTTTTCAGCAGAGGTCCAGTAGATTAAACAGAATACTGAGGATTTACGGAACTGATATAGAAATGTGCTAATAATCAGAGAGCACCGATGTGCTAATAATCAGAGAGCACGCTAAACTCCCTTAATATCCTAATAGTTCTAATCTCGTCTACTTGGGCAAGTTATTTCATGCATGCATATCACTTTTACACTTTTCTCATAATGCTTTTACATGATTTACAATTTAATTCTTGTATCAATAATCCATATATTTATATCTTCTCTACCTTTAATACATGTATTATATTTCAAAATTCATTATTCATCCATAATTTACTAATAATCCATATCATGTACTTCACATATCACGTTTACATGTTTTGCAATTTAGTCATCAGCACAATATTTCTTGTAGCAAAACAATACACTTTCTAAATATGCATGCAAAACAGAATAATAACCGGTCATAAACCGACCAGACCAATAGGGCTTTCGTCTAACATTATAATTAGCTAACATTCTCACAACATAAGAACTCTATCAGAATTGAACTATTACACATACATATCTCTGAGAATAAAAGGATATATATAATATCCAGAAAAGATCATCATGTTCATTTCGATTGTAACCTTCACACACAGACATCTTTACCACTTAATTTTCATTTCTCTGACTAATTCTGTTATCACGAACCTCACTTTATTCCATTCACTAAAAAAAACTTCCAATTAATACATACATTCTTTTAGGTATCATACCTGAATATTTTGTCTCATCAAATTTAACTTCTTCTTTATTTACTTTCTTACTTGTTTACTTACTTGCTTGCTTAAACAACGAAAGATTATAACTTACTCCTTCCTTATTGAAATTCTTTTCTCAACTGATAACTGGAATATTCTTAATCCTTATACTCATCTAAATCTATTTATCACACTTTTACCTGAACTTTCATGTAACATAATTTCTTTACTAGCCCGTTGAATTGCTTGGAATACTAAGGATACTCAGGTCTCTTATCTAAATATAACATGCCAAAGCTATGTCCCAGACATAGTCTTACATGGGATGTTTCCTGTACTGCCAATGCCATATCCCAGATATGGTCTTACATGGGAGTTCTCATATCGGTGCCCATGCCATGTCCCAAACATGGTTTTACGGGGGACCTCTCATCTCGGTGCCAACGCCATGTCCCAGACATGGTCTTACATGAGACCTCTCATCTCAGTGCCAACGCCATGTCCCAGACATGGTCTTACATGGGACTTCTCATAATTTTAATAATGCCAATGCCATGTCCCAGACATGGTCTTACACTGGCTCACATATCGATGTCAATGCCATGTCCCAGACATGGTCTTATACGAGATCACACGCCGATGCCATATCCCAGATATGGTCTTATACGGAAATCACATATCACTGAATGAAAGTACTTATTCCTGTGTTCTACGCAATTTGATCTTTCAATTCAATTTTCATACTATTATAATATTCATGGTTCAATAGTAAAGACATAAAACAAATATCATATTATTTCTAATTTAACAATTAAACATAAGATTCTATCATATAAATATACTGATTACACTTATTCAAGCAAGTGTACATAAACATACATTCCATCTATTTGTGTATATTTACTTACCATATTTACTTAATCAAATATGTTGAGCACATAACATCATATGCGCGCCAAGCAAACACGGATGAGCATATCACCATATAAACTTTCATTTTATTCTACGTTTCTACATTTCTCAACTCATGGTTGTCTTACTTCATACGTTAACACATACTTATCATGAATTTTCTATTCATACCTTTCTAAATTTAGTTTCATCATAAATACATTTCAATCACCTCAACATAAATTTTTTTTAGCATTATTGGAAACAACTCAGTTAGAAGTCATCTCTGTCTTACAAAATAATTTCACTGGAGTCGGAAGATATTACATTATCATGAGTAGTAAAATGGCATGTATAGCTAAACTCACATACGCTATGTTAGTCCGAGAACCGACTAAATCATAGCTCTGATACCACTAAATGTAACACTCCAAACCTGGTCTAAACGTTATGACCGAATCTGGTGATGTCACATTGTAACACCCATTACCCATATTCGACGCCGGAATAAGGTACGAGGCATTACTAGAAGACATACATTTGTATACGTATTAAATCGAGTTACAAAATTTCATCCGAATTAAAAATTTTAAATTATTAACGTGTTTTATAATTCTTTACAACATATCCTCGAAATATTATATTCATAACAAATAGGGCCTATGAGACCAGATATTTACTCATGTAATTCAAAGCTTCATTTCCATTTCATTCAATTCACAATTTCTCATGTTCACAATTCAAATCAATTTCTCAATCCAATATATATATTTCAATCATCTAAGAATATAATTCAAGTTACACGAACTTACCAGGCTAAATTACAGAAATACCAAAATTTAGGGACATTTTGGTCATTTTTTATTTTCATCGAATTTTCACCCAATCTTGATATTAATAATATTTCATTCAATTTATTAATTTAAATAATAAAATAATTCATTTCATGCAATTTGGTCACTTTTTGACATCTTTACCAATTTACCCTTAAAATATTACTTTTATTCAATTTAGTACTTGAACCTAAAACATGCAAATTGGCCATTTTTAATGAGAACTCATGCTAGTTGAATGATCATTTATTTTCCTCCTCCTCCTCTCCATTCCACATCCTTAATGTATAATATGCTTATATGTAACATTATCTATAATTCCACCATTTATTTAAATATTAATTCAAAGCTGTCCACTTGAGTCATAGTTACTAAATTATTTATATCTTGAGCTACAGAACTCTAAATTAAGATCCGCTAAATTACTATGAAACTAGACTAACATATCTTCTTACCATAATAGTTTCAGAATTTTTGGTTTAGCCAATAAGTACAGTTTATTCTTTAAAATTTCCTCAGTTTCATTGGTTGACAGTTCGAACCCCTCTTCACTAAAAAATAATTATCTCTTTGTACAGAATTTGGATGATGTTTCCGTTCATTTCTATTGAAAATAGACTCATTCAGTATTATATAAATTTAAGCCTCTAATTATTTTTATTAAATTTTTGATGATTTTCCAAAGTCAGAACAGGGGAACCCGAATTCATTCTGACCTTGTCTCACAAAATTTATTATATCTCATGATTTACAATTCCATTACTTACACCGTTTCTTCTATGAGAAACTAGACTTAATCAAATTTAATTCCATATTTTGTTCATCCTCTAATTCGATTTCCACAATTTATGGTGATTTTTCAAAGTTAACCTACTGCTGCTGTCCAAAACTATTTTAGTGCAAGATGTTGATTTCTAAGTTTATAACTCCCTAATTCCCTTTCTCTATAATATTTCCCATCATTTTCACTTATTTCCCTTCACTAATATATCAAGAACATAAGACTTTATTTAAGAAAACTCTACTATAACATCATTTCAATGCTTTTCAACAATAACAAACTTAAAAATATATTGAAATCTTGATGTTCTTACCTTGTGCTATTATTTCAATCTTTAACTTGATTTTCTCTCTCCTCCAGCTTCTACTTCTTGAATCTAACTTGACATTCTAGCTCCCCATTGTCTCCTTATTATTTTTCTCTCTTGGAAGCGATGAAAATTTTTTTGATTTTTAGGTGAAAATAGTGAATTTTTGGTGAAAGGACCAAAATTGTAAAAAAAAAAACTTTCTTTCTTCTCTTCTTTTCTAACGTTGGTTGCATGGAAAGATGATGATTTTTTCATCATCTTTCCTCTTTTTTATATTAATCATTTAATAATAAAATAATACTAAAAATCTTAATAAAATATTAATTAAATAACATTTATCTAATTAATTAATTAAAAATATCACAAACATCATCATTACCTTCTAGAATTCTCTCTCTCTATTTGACCATTTTGCCCTTTATAATCTTTTGAAATTCCATCATTGAGTCATCACTTCATTTGGTAAAATTATAATTTAGTCCCTCAAAATTCTTCACCGTTTCAATTTGGTCCTAATTCTTCCATTTTCCTTAGTTACTAGATTATTCCACTCTTAAAATATTTTCACTATTGTCCTTCAACTTTTTCGTATTTACACTTTAACCCCTCAAATTTTGAGTATTTACTCTTGGGCAACAAAACTTTTCTCACTTTTGCAATTTAATCCTTTCTTGAATTAATATGTCATAATATACTTCTCAATGTTGACATAACTCAATATTACCCTTTTTATCACTTTATTTTTTTATTTTATTATATCAAGGATATTATCTTACTTACTGTAGTAATTTTTGGGGTATTACACTATCAGTAGAAAAAGCTTTAAGTTGTGTTGTTTGGAATCCAATAAAATAATTGTTAGCAGAGATGTTACATTTGATGAATCTGCCATGTTTCGATCAGAAAATGAGACTTTTACTTTTAAAGAAACAACAAATCAAAGTGTCTTGAGAGAGGTGGAGTCAAAATTCAAAACATGGGGTGACGTCATGACCAACAAATTCCCAACATTGCGACAAATAGAGGTCTCATCCCAACGAAGAGTCACCCAGTTTCGCTACGACATGACAAAATTTTGATTCTTGCAAGTTTGAACCTATTTTGGATCTGTTTGGGGATCCGTCTGACCCTCAGGTACTCTTACATCTCAGTTAACTAATTATAAGTTGGCTAGTGAAAGGAAAATGCGAGAAATCCAACTAGCACAGAAACACTGTGAAGGAAACCTAGTGGCTTATGCTCTAAGTGTTGCTGAGAGCATTTATTCAACCGACCCTTTATGTTATTATACGGTAGTTCAAGCCTCCGATTCTAGAAAATGACTTATTAAAATGGAAGAAGAGATGAAATCTCTTCAAAAGAATGAGACTTGGAGGCTAGTTAAACCACCTATCGGTAAAAGAATGTTGGTTGCAAATAGGCGTTTGAAAAAAAGAAGTTCGGGTCCTAACGACACTAGGTACAAGGAAAGACTGGTTGCAAAGGGCTACAATTAAGTGGAGGGAGTTGATTTTCATGATGTTTTCTCTCCCATTGTGAAACATACATTCATTCGGGCACTTTTTGGCTCTTATTGCATCAAATAATCTTGAGTTAGAGTAGTTAGATATAAAGACTGTTTTCCTTCATGGTGACCTTGAGGACATCTACATGGAACAACCGGAAGGCTTCAAATTTGAAGGTAAAAAAGATCATGTTTATATATTACAAAAGTCTTTGTATGGTTTGAAGCAGTTTCATCGGAAGTGGTATAAAAATTTTGACTCTTTCATGTTGAGTATTGTTTTTTCTCAAAGTAAGTATGACAATTGTGTTTATCTACAATGTCTTGATGATGGTTATTTTATATATTTGCTGCTTTATGTTGATGATATGTTAATTGCGGCTAAGAATCCACCTGAAATTGATAACCTTAAAACCATGCTTCACTCTAAGTTTGAGATGAAGAATTTTGGTGCAACAAAGAAAATTTTGGGGATGAAATTTTGAGAGATGGATATTCCGGGAAATTATTTTTATCGCAACAAAGGTACATCAAAAAGACCCTTGAACTATTTGAGATGTAAGATGCAAAACCGGTAAGTACTCCTTTAGTTTCCCACTTTAAACTCTCAATTTTAGATTCCTCACAGAATGAAGAAGATGAAAGGCACATGTCAAATGTACCTTATTCAAGTATAGTTGGAAGCTTGATGTATTCAATGGTATGCACTCACCCTAATATTTCACATGTTGTTAGTGTTGTTAGCCGATACATGACAAATCCTGGCAAGTTACATTGGCATGTAATTAAGTGGATTTTTAGATATTTATGAGATACTTCTAACATGTGCTTAGAGTTTGAAAAAACTCAAAAGGGTCTAGTCGGATATGTTGATTCTGATTATATAAGAGACTTAGATCGAAAAAGGTCTCTCATAGGTTACCTATTTGCTTTTGGGAATTTTGTCATTAGTTGGAAAGTAACACTTCAAGCTACAGTGGCTTTGTCGACTACTGAATCAAAATACATGACAATTATAGAGGCAATAAAAGAAGCAATTTTATTAAAGGGCCTGTTCAGTGAACTGGTAAGTGAAAAAGGGGCAACTGTCGTATATTGTGATAGTCAAAGTGCCATACATCTCACCAAATATCAAATGCATCATGAGAGAATGAAGCACATAGACATACGTTATCATTTTGTTTAAGAGGTGATCATTCAAGAGGATATTCAGATTCTTAAAATTGGCACAGAATACAATCTGACCGACATGTTGACAAAGAGCCTTTCAGTTTCAAAGTTCGAACATTGCTTGGACTTGGTAAGTATTCGACGAAGAATCAGTTAAGCCCATAACAGGGCTTGACAAGGGAGTTGGTCCAAATACGAGTTAAGGTGGATATTTGTGGGAGAATGCCTCTTATTTTGACCAAAATTTATTTTCGCTTTTCTTCTCCTAGATAAACTCTATTTTTAGTTTTCTACTTAAACTCTAATTAACCTAGAGTTGTTGTAGTCATATCTGCTATGAATTTCAGCCTATAAATAGGCCTTAGTTACTCTAGGTTTTACAAAACAAAAGTATTTAGATTAAGAGAATTTTGTTCTTTGTTTCGAAGGGTTTTTCTCGTGGGGCTTCGGGTTTTCTTTTAATTCTCCCCATCTTTTGTACTCTCCTTTATTGTAGTGAAATCTCCCTTTACCCGTGGTTTTTTATCCTCTTTAAGGAGTTTTTTCCACGTAAAATTTACGTGTTCGATCTTTTTGATTCTTATTTTCTTCACTTTGTTTATTGTTTAATCGGGTTTATCCCCTATAGGTTTCATATTAGAAATATTGATATCTCGTTAGAAATTTTGGAAGCTTATGAGAATAATCAATTTCAAGTTTTGTTTTATATAGAAGTTGATGGGAAGCGTATTAAGAAGTGCACCCTAGAAGTTTTGTTACTTTTTAACAAATACTAGCATGGTTCCTGACCCACACTTTGCGTTAGGTTAATTACTTTGGGGCTAAATTATAGAGTTAAAACTTAAAGGTTACAATATATTTTAAGTTTTTGTACTCTTTGTATATTTATAATTTAGTTTACATACTTTTATTTTCAAGAATTTAATTTTCTACTTTTCGAATATAAAAAAATTTAGGTCCGATTGTTAAACCCCGTTAAAATTCGTATGTTAAATTTGCTGGTTTGACATTCTAAAATTAAAAAAAAAATACTCACTTGATAGCCATGTGACAAAAAGATGGCATTGTAATGGACCTGAATTTAAAAGAGAATTTTAACGATGTTAACAACTCTACAATATCACGTGAGCATTTTAATTAAAATAAACTATTTAAACTAATTAATGACATTATAAACATTAAAGTACAAAATTATGTCAAAAATAATTAATTCTCAAATTTTAAAAATAGTATAGGGACAAAAATTAAAACTTAACCATTCTTATATAATCTAAGAGTATAGAGAATTCCTAATTAAAATTTAACTATTATTATATTAATAATGTGGAAAGAAGGCCATGAACATTGTTTTGTTTTTTTTCTGAGAGAAAGACCCAAAGAGAGCAAAATGGCATTAATCGAACAATATCACCCAACTCTTAGATGGAATGATGTGGTTTTCGGCTTAGGAAAAAAACCAACTCCTCAGCGGAAGTAGCAAACCCTCATGGTCCGAAAAACCGCTCCACACATTGCATTCCTATCATTGCTCCAAGTCGCATCAACATTTATCTTCATGCATCTCACATTCCTTTTTATATATTTTGCCTTTATATATGGTAATATAGATTCTATCCTCTCCATTTGGTAATTTGTATTTATTCTATTTACGTAATTGTTGCCTGGAAATCTTAATTAAGTTAGTGTATATTGTTGCGCACATGATATTTTCTAATTATATTATGATAAATTAATTCATTTTAAAAATAATTTTATAATTTTTTTAAAAAAAAGATAATCAAAAAATTCTTCACTATGGTAATAAAATTCTAAATTCAAATTCAAATTCAAAATATAAATAAATATAACAAAAAAATTAAAGCTTAATATCAATAAAACATAAATATGTAATATTTATTTTAATTTTTAAATTTATATTTACACAAAAATTATTTAAATTATGAATATTATAATACTTTATAATTAAATTTCACTAATTAATTTGATATATTGGTTTTAAAAATATATACTTGATAACTTAATTGTAAATTAATTATTTAAAAACCATATTTTAATATAAATATATATTTAATTAGATATTATAAATATAATTAGATTTATAAAAATATATTTTTAGTTAAATAATAAGTTCTGATTTTAAGATTTACTAGTTTCTAATGTTACATACCTTATATTGATTTTACGCGTTTTATTTTTAATTAATTTTAATAAAATTGATAATAATAATTTATCTTATTTTTAAAATAACATACAAATTTAAATCTATATAATAAAATAAAATAAAATATTAATTTTAAAAAATAAAACAAGTAAAATAACATGTAATAGTTATAATAATAGTTTTTTGAGATAATAGTTGATAATAAATACTATATACATATATTTAAAGTAAAATATTGACTCAAACATGAAACAACTACTTTAGTTATGTAGCACCAATAAAAAAATGACACGTAATTCTTTGAAATTTTTGGTTCTATAATGAATTTAAATTTTACTTTTTGAAAATTATAGGTAATTTAATAGTTGAATAGAACCTTTTACCAAATACATTTTTATCTATTTTCTAAATTTTGTTGAGATTGTGATATACTTTACTTATATTAGACCGAATGAATAAATAAATAATAAATACCATTTAAAATAATTCCAATATTTATAATTAATTAATAATTTCCATATAATTGAAGGTATTGTTTTTTTTCATCTATAAGTAGCAAACCATCAATTAAATATATTTTAATTAATAAATAATTTTGAATTAAATTCTAAAACATACAGAAATATAAATCAATAATAACAAATACGTAATAAGAATATATATTGTTCTAATGAGAAATATATATGATCATATATAAACATTGTGTTGTTTAACATAATACGATGGTGTATTAAAAATTATGATTAAATAAGAATATTGTTATTATAATAATTTAATGAGAATATTGATATAACAATATTTTTTATTTTAATCATTGGTATATATATATTATTAAATTAAATTATCATCGAAAATGATAAAAAAATTTATTATTATAGATTATTTTAAATAATTGATGCGAGCATGAAGACCCAATTATAAGATTGAAAGCCAAGCAAATCAAAATGAAATTGAGCGTGATTGTACAAGAGTTCGTAACGAAGGCCTTACTAGCTTATACGAAGGAAAAAGAAGATCGAGATTCATTTTCTTGGTTTCAAGAAAATTAAGAAACCAAACATTGGCCCAATTCCATCATATTTGAAGATTTGAATATTTAAGAAAATCAAGATTCCAGATCTTGAAATTATTGATCCAAGAAACCAAATCTTGGAGTTAGAACAACTTGAATTACATCAACAAGCTTAAACGAGCCCAATCTTGCAATGAATGGATCAAAAATTCAAAACCTTAAAAATCAACCATGGGAACGTCCACAAGCCCATCTTAAGGTTTTTAGTTAATAAGTGAGTGGCTCTTTTTAAGTCTATTTTAATTTTTAGCCCATTTTGAGTTAATAACTGGATCATTTGTAAAAATTCAACCCAAGCAGCCCATATGCATGCCTCGGCTGAATTCAACCTTTAATCCATACTTAGGAAGTTTTATTTCATCTTTTTTATTTATTTAGGATAAAGTTAGTTAATTATTTTGAAGTCTTAGATAGCATGTTTATCTTTACCCTAAAAACACTCTCTTTATACTTATCCCTTGCCAGCCTATATATAGCATGGTTGGTCACCTTTTTGATCATTATGCTTTGATTGAATAAAATACTTTTAAGTTTTCTTTGCAAGAATTCTTGTTGAATCTTTTTTATTGAAAAGCTTTTTAGAGTGTTATCCATCTACCCAATCTTCATCTTTCCATCTTCTACATTCGATCATATCCATCTTTCATCTTTTCTTCTTTTCTTTTTGTTCAATTCTGTTCAAATTTTTTTATTATTTATCTAATTGATTGGCTTTATTATTCGATTTCCAAATCAAGAAACACTCAAGAAGAATAAGTTCTTATTGATTTCCATCAAGAACATCTTAATTCAAAGAGATCTCTCTTCTTTCTTGACCAATTTCTTCTTGTCAACTTATTGATTGTTTTTGCTTCAATTTCTTTCATTTAACAATTGTCACGTGTGAATATGATATGTGAATTGTGCAAGTATACACGTCGAATCAAGTGATAAAGTGATAAGTGAGATCGTCTCTACAAGGATCAGATTAGGTATAGAAATGGTCAAGTTATGATAATGATTAATGTTATGGAAAAATCGAGTTAAGTACGCAGTGATAAATTAAAATAATAAGGATGAGTGAAAAATGTATACTAACTAATATTAGAAAATACTAAGGCAAAACAAGAATAAAAATGCAATGGCAATTACAAGAATAATTACGCGAATAAAATGTGAGCGAATAAATAAATAACTAAGAATGCTATGGCAATAATGCTGCGGCAACAGATTGAAGGTTTATGATGTTGATTTTAAAGGTTGAGACTACTAAGAATTTGCTCTTATTTTCAGTAATGACTCAGCATAATTGTACTTAATCTATTGCTCAAAAGAGACCTAAAGTGACCTGCTTCTTTTGACAGCAAGGTCTCAAGTTACCTGGCCTGTGTCTATAGGCCTAATCACAGTACCCTGCATTATTTTGTCTTCATTCCGTATGATCATTGCTCTATGTCTAGAGTCTACTAAAAGTATCTATCGAGTACTTGCTCATATCATTCAATTACGGTCCAACTAATCCAACCTTTTTAGAATTAGATTCAGTTTTATGGGCATACTGCACATTCATTTATGTCTAGAGAATATAATCATACACTTGGGAAATAAAACAATTGAATGAAACATTAAATTAAGTTGAATATACGCTTTAACTATTAAAGAAAATAAAAGTTTCCATCATGTAATCCTAACCCTATGAGATTTAGCTCATGGGTCGGAGATTAAAATTCAAGTTTGAAAAAACACCCAACATCGTTTTGACCAAATTAATTCACGAAGAACAAAATAATAAATAATGGAAGAACTTAGGTAGATGGCTGTCACCAAATCAATCAGTAATCCAGCAGAATAATGTCCTATGATGGCTGAGAGGGACTGCCTTCGGTTTTCTCTTTTTTCATCTCTCCTCAGTCGCTTCCCTCAATTGTAGCCTCTGGATCTCCACACTTAGGGCTTTCTCCATTGGATTTTTTTAGGCCTTTTCTTCCTATAATAGCTCCAACAACCCACAATATCTTCTCCTCTTTTTTAGGCAAATTTTTCTAGTACAAGTAGAGTTGGGCTGAAACTGGTATGCGCTGAATGTTGACTTGGTCATCTTCCTGAATTGTCGAGGCATACAAAATGACAAACTGTCTAACCTTTTGCCTTGACAAACCTTCACTCCTTTATTTCTTTCTCCATATTTTGCACCTGCCAAACCACCAAACACAACCCTTCCACACACAATTAAAAGGTTCTAACGTGTAAACACAGTCCAAGCTTCTAATGCAAATGATAAAAATATTAATAAAATGTCCTAAAATGCCACTAAGTGTACCTAAGTACAAACATTTAACTAGGTCTAAAGGCATGAAATATAACTATTTTCAAGATTTATCAACAGTACATATTGTTGACTTATTTTCAGATCTACATTTTGGCATTACTTGTTATTCAAGATTAGCTTCTTTTGCTTTAAGAAACTCTCTTTCGATTGAATCTTGGACTCTCTCTTCTAACAGAACCTTTCTCCTTTGTTTTTCCTTTTATTTTAACTCTTTTTAAGTGATTTCTAATTTGTTTTGTTTCATTTATTTTAAATTTGTTCAATAACCTTCTTCTCCATCAAGAATCGATCTTAGGGTTCTCTAAACCTTTGGTTCTTGTGTTTCCTTGTTGGCAAAACCTTGATTTATCTTTTTTGGTCATTAGCTAGTTGGCAAATTTTAAAATTGGACAATAAAAATTCTAACCCTCAACATTTACACATTGAGTAATTTGATCTTGTTTTGCAATTTTGCTTTTCTTTGTGACCCTTTTACCTCAAAAGTTAAAAAAAGTACACAATGTATAAATGTTGAGGGTTAAAGTTGTTATTATGCCCATTTTATAAGATGTCATTATTAGCTAGTTGGTGACCAAAAAAGATAAAATGGAATAGATGGACGACCATTTTGTAACTTTTCTTAATTAGATTACCAAAAAAATATTAATAATTGGGTGACTATTAATATAGTTTATCCTAAAAATAATACATATAATAATTTTTAATAACTAAATGCGTGGATATAATAATCTTTATTTTATGCTTTTGTTGCACACGTTTACGTCTGCTTCTTGGCACGGTTTTTAGGTCTTCTACATTTTCACTGCGGTCTGTTTTCATTTTTAGGGATGAGATCTTGTTCAGTTTGTCTAGTAGGCTGTTTGATGGGTAGTGGTGTGATAGTGCTACCATGGAGAGGGTTATGGCAGATCTATTGCTAGACGAGGGTGAAGAGGAGGGCTGACGAGTCGAGTTGGCTGGGTTGGACAGTTCAACGGACGATGGTCTGTGCGCAGTAGGCACTTTCCTAACTGCGAGCATGATTCAATTTCAAGCCATGAAGACTACTCTTGCTAATCTCTAGCATCCCCATGAGGGATTAACATTTTGTGATCTGGGGGATAAACGATTTTTATTCTTATTTTATTATGAGATTGATTTTGGCAGATTTTTAGAGGGCAGCCCCTAGACCTTTAATGGCCATTTGTTAGTTTTTCATAGATTATGTAAAAGTGAAGATCCATTAGTGGTGTTATCGATTTCTATCGATTTTTGGGTTCATATTGACGATCTACCATCTGGCCTAATTTAGGAAGACATGGCTTGAAGGTTTGGTCACTTTATTGGTACTTTCTTGGATTATGATACTAAATTAATCAAGAGTGGATATAGGGCTTTTCTGTGGATCCATGTTCGAATTGATATCCGGGGCCTCTTGAAGCAACGAAAGAAAATTATCTTGGGACCTGATTAGAGTTTCTATGCCCATTTCTAGTATGAACAGCTTCCTATGTTATGTTTTCTTTGTGGCCGTTTGGGACATTCTGAGGCATTCTATCTGGTTCAAATAGTTCACGAGAAAAAAAGATTTTCCACTTGAGTGGGGATTTGACAATTAGGGCTACTCCTAGGTCGGCTATGGTAGGCTCGAGTTGTTGGCTTCGAGAGGAGGGGGCTATTTTTCAAATGTATGATCTTGGTCGAACTTCTCGTAGTGGTTCTTTGGTCAATCCAGCAGACATCCAGAGCTTTTACCATCATATCACATTAGTGAACCATACTAATGTTACTTTTGGGCTAAATCTGGTGGGACGCAGACTTGGAAGTGTTGCAACTATAGAGAATGTCAAACCCATTCTTTATTTGGGGGAAGAGGATGCCTTGATGGAAGTGCGGGAGACAAAGAAATGATCTCGTCATACTTGGTTTTCTTTGATTTTTGTAGGAATGAATTATGAGGGAAATGCCTCTAAGCATGTTATTGGTAAGAATTTTGAATTATCAGCTGGCTCTGGTGGACAGAGCCGCCAGACGCCATGAAACTCCTAAGTTGGAATGTCTGAGGGTTGGGGAACTCCCGGGCAGTACAGTGCCTTTGACATTTATTGAAGGAGCTGAACACAAGTGTGGCTTTATTCATTGAAACGAAGATGCATAATAGCCAGATGGAAATGATTCACAGAATTTTAGGCTTTCCTTGTAATATTGAAGTTAGTAGTGATAGTTTCAGAGGTGGGTTGGCTTTTTGCTAGAAAGACACATGTCAAATTCATCTGTGTAGTTTTTCCCCGAGTCATATTGATGTGTTCATAGAGGATGATTATGATGGTAATCAATGGTGTTTTACAAGTTTTTATGGCTCGCCAATGATAGTAGACGCTTTCACTCGTGGAATCTCTTGCGTCAACTAGTTACTAATATTAATCACCCCTAGGTTGTTATGGGAGATTTCAAAGAAGTTTTATTTTCCTATGAAAAATAGGGTGGCCGTCTCTGTGATGAACAATGTGTAGTTGATTTTCGTACTATACTTGAGGAAGCTGGGCTCTTCGATTTGGGTTTTTTTGGTCAATGGTTTACTTAGGAACGGGGCAAATTCCCACATAACAATATTCGTGAGAGACTCGATAAGGGTGTAGCTCAGCTGGCCTGGAGGGACTTGTTTATGAAATATAAACTCACTCATTGTGTTCACTCCATTTTTGATCATTTCCCGTTGTTGCTTGATACCAATTTGGTGAACATGAATCAGCGTGGAAATCGAACCTTTCAATTTGGGGATGCATGGTTATTGGAAGATTCTTGTG
Source organism: Gossypium hirsutum (assembly GCF_007990345.1). NCBI lineage: Eukaryota > Viridiplantae > Streptophyta > Magnoliopsida > Malvales > Malvaceae > Gossypium > Gossypium hirsutum. The sequence goes on from NC_053444.1 coordinate 23,965,546, forward strand.
AGGCAGAGGTTCGGCATCTTTAGGAGGTCTCTAAGAGCTGAGTTCCTGTTCGTATTTGGTTTGTGGGTCAGGGTTTGATGGTGTGGGAAAAGAAGATTTGGGGTCAATACACTATATGTTTTTGTCGTCTTTAGGAGCGTCTTCACTCTCTCCTTACTGCGGATTCGACTGATGATGCCCTTGATGAAATGGTTCTGACTAGAATGCATCTTAATTTTGAGATTGATAAGGCTGAGAGGTATTGGGAACAATGGGCCTGAGATAATTGGTTGAGGCATGGTGACCGCAACACAACATTTTTTTATAGGCATGTGTCGCACCGCCATCGAGTGAACGCTATTGATCATATCATTGTTGCTGATAGAATTATGGTTGAAGGGTCGAAGGAGATTGAGAGGGTGGCTTGTCACCACTTTGCTAAACTTTTTATGTCTTAAGGACCAGGAGATATGAGTCGATTATTATTGGGTATTCTGCCTTCTATTACTGATGACATGAGCACGTACTTTTGTTCTAACTTCACTGCTGATGAGGTTCACTTGGCAGTTCAGGGAATGGCACCCACTAAGGCCGTTGGTAGTGATGATATGCCTATTCTATTTTATCAAAAATTTTGGCATATTGTGGGTACGGATGTCAGTAAGTATTGCTTCCATGTTTTCAATGATGGTGGTTCACTGTAACGCTCAGTTTGTGCAAGTATACACAGTCGTTTCAAGTAATAAGTAAGTAAAAGAGTTATTATTTCCACAAGGATTGTATATGTTAATCAATTAATTGTAAAATTAAAGTTAACAATCTGGTGATAAAAACATAATATTTCTGAGAGGTGTGATGTAGAAATAATTTCTAAATATAATGTGACCCCTAATGCAATTTTAATCTAAATGCAAAGTATGAGATGAAATGTATGAAATGAGTTTAGCAGTAAAAACACAAAATTCAAAAATCAATAATATAATAGGCTAGGATAATTATATCATTCAACTTAATTCATTTTTCTCATGCTTAACAGTGTTCGGAAAATACTTTATTGCAACTCGATCTTTCATGGGCTTGAAACCAGATTAAGTCATTTCAAAATCTTTTACTTAGTAAAACATGCATTTTACTGATCATATTAAACTAAGGGTTTCTTAATATTCATGTGAAGTAACAAGGATTGGGTCAGTTTGAAATAATTTAATCACATAAACCTAAAATCCATGCAAGGTAATAGAGCTTGGTCAAGTTATTACGAACCTTAATTTATTCTGGGTCGGACATAAATTAAACATGCACATTTCAATTATTATGTCTATTAGCTGTTGTCTGGTTTGGACCGCTCAACTAATTCTAATGCAACCAATCACGTATGAATGATATACATACTTGAGTTTAATTGAAAATATGGTTGAGTGAGGCACAAACACGATAAACATGATTTAAACAAACTTCATTGAATTAATGCAATCATCCTATCTAAACAAATTTAAGCTACCATTGTTTATGACAAGATAACAAAGTACATTACAAACATGATTAAATTAAAATAACAAAGTAAAGGAAGGATAAACTCTGTCGAATCAATAGTCTTGTGACTCTAATTGAAGATGTTCTCCTCCAATCCTTGTGTTGCTCCTTTGCTAATGGCTCTTCAAGGTGCCCAGCCAAGAGATTATCTTCTCAAGGTTTTGCTGGCTAGGGGAGAATGGAAATATGGGGTGTTATGCATGGAAATGAAGAGAAGAAAGAATGAGAGGAAGAATGCTTATGAAATGAGAGATGAGGGAAATGAGTAAGTGATGTTGGATATGGGGAATGGGTGGGGATATTTATACTTGAAGTAGATGGTAGAGTTTACTAAAACTAGGGATTAGAATCCCTCCAGTTTCTCCATTGCTTGGCCGGCCACATTTTGTGGAAGAAGGCGGATGATGGTTTCTTTATTTGAGCATAAAATCATGCTAAATTTAGGAATGGGTTGGACAGTTTTGTTGGACAACTTTGTGTGCTGATTTCCAATAATTATCTAAATGTAGGGACCGCCAAATAATTGTCCCTAAATTTTATTCTTGGCTGCCCAATTACCTTTCCCAAATTTGGGCCCCTCTTCTCTTGGGTTGGACGGTTTCACGACCCACTGAACTTATCAGACTTGTCCATCATGTACCATCTTTTTTTGGGTTAAAGTAATATCTTGATGACCTATTTAACATGGTTTTGTCATCCAACATAGGAAGAAAATAGCTCATGTTCATGCAACATTGTAATAGGCTCTTTATGAAATCAACTTCATGGTCCACTGCATAATAAAATAAAACACATTAATAAATAACATGAAATAATATAATTTATGGACCAAAATAATACAATAAAGCTTATATTTTCATTTTTTATAAATTCATGCCCATCATCGGAATACAAACAAAATTCACTTAATTAATTAACAAATACTTGGGATTAGTATTATTTTTAAGTAAAAAGGTGGTAAAAACTGTTAGAAAAAACCTATACAATTTTGAGTTTACACACCTCCAAACTTAATTCATTGCTCATCACGAGTAATGTTTCATGTAAAGCACGACTTTAGCTAAGGCAAATTTTGCAATAAGTTTAAGAAGCATCAGTCTTTGCACACTATCATGTACCAACAAAACCATGCTCAGAAACTCTTTTTATTGATAAGTCGCTCATATGCAAACATTATTTCAAAATTTTATTCTAAGTGTGGAAAAATGCTAGCATAAGTCATAGAGTGCATGATTTTCAAGATCATACATAAAATTCACCGTTCGATCAAAGTTTCCTTATCAATCAAACAAAGCAATCACAAGGTCTAATTAATGGTCCTCATATGTTGCACTTAGCAATTCCTCTCCATTAATGTAGTCGGCATAATCATCCAAATCAATAGGTCTTTTATAAGGTTGTACTGGGGCTAGGCTTGAGGTAGGAATAAAGAGAACTAAATTTTTAGGCTTAGGAATCTTAATCCTAACTTTTCCTTGAATCTTTTCAAGGAACATTCTTCCTACTAATTGGTTCTTCACCCCAAACTTAATTTTGAAGTATATGCTCAATATTTCTTAATACTTTGAGTATTTATTTTGCTCTTTTTGTTTGACATTTGAATAGAGATTTTTTTTCTTAATTTACATACGAAGAACATGTACATCTTTACTAATTTTTCCTCGATCTTTGCTCACCAAGACAAGTATAGTTAAGATATGTGTGAGAATAAGATAAAATTTAAAAAGATGGTACCATGGCTTATGATGTAGGTAAATAATAAAATAGGCTTTAAGGCTCAAATTAAGGTTTCAAGGGTCAAATACATATGGTAGGCTTGAAAGGCTCAAAAGACCCAAAGAAAATGTGCCTAAATCATGTTTAGATTCTTATGCCTCCTAGGATTTCGTCTCAAGAAAGCTACTAAGTCAGTTCTAAGGACTTAAACCTTCATGCATGTCTATTTCAAAAGAAGTTTAATTTTTCAGGGCAAAAGACTACATAAGACCTAAGAACATACAAACATTCCATAACTCAGGATTACTTAAAAAAACTCAGATAAAATCAGAAATCATACTTACATTTGAGCTAACTTATGAATTTTTTTTATCTAAACATTATTTTATTTTAACATATTCATGTGAAAAGATTGAAACATACTTGAAAATTTTAAAAATTTATGCAATAATTACCTTACCCCCTTTAAAAAGAACCAATGTTCTCATTGCGAAAACAAAGTAATGAATGAAAACTGAATACCAGGTACGGTTGTAATGAAGACTACTTAAGTACCAAGTCTTTCTCAAAAATCCCTGTAACACCCCTAACTCGTCTCCGTCGTCGGGTTAAGGTTACGGAGCATTACCGTACAATAAAAAATATTTAAAAAACATAACATTCAATAATTTAAATATATCATAAACCATTCATTCTCATACATTTTGTCCCTAAATCAAGTTTTTGGGGCCCTAGAAATAGCTTGAAAGCAATTCGGGACTAATTTGAAAAAAATGGAAAGTTAAGGAAAAAGTTTCAAAAATTGAAAAAAGGGGTCACACGGCCATGTAACTTTCGAACAAGGGACACACGGCTGTGTCCCAGCCCGTGTCCTCACTCGTATAACTCATTGAGTAGGGTCACACACCTGTGTCATACGCCCGTGTGCCAGGCTCTGTAACTCTCTGAGTTGCCCCATACGCTCGTGTGCCAGGCTGTGTGTTAGGCCATGTAACTTACTGACTTGAACCCTAAGAGAATCCTCAGATGACACACGGCCGCGTGACAGCCCGTGTCTTAGGCTCTGTGAACCCGAAATTCACCTAAAATCAAGCCATTTCATAATCAAACCATGCACAAACATTCAATCCATTTGTGCACACTTTCAAGGGACCTAAACACCATTCAAACTTGCATAAACATACCATTTCCAGTATCCTAAATTACCTAATTAATATGCCATTAAAAGGCACCACAAATATACCAAAATATAACATGCTAAAACAAGTCAGCATTACCTTATTTCTAGCATCATAACCTAGTTCGATTACTTACCAAAACATACCACAAATTTACCATTATGAACCATTCTAAACATACCATAAATAGCCTTAATTACAAGCATTAGCAAGTAACTAAAAATGACAAACTTTGGTAAACACTAAAGTGCACCAACCAAACATAAATTTTCAAATCATAAACATATCATAGAACCATTATAAAACATCCTATACATGCCATTATCAACCTTGGCCAAAATATACAAAAACTACCGAAAAGATTTCTGGATAGTTTGATAGATCTCTGACGAGTTTCCAAACCAATCGAGCTTCCGATAATCTACAAAAAAGAAAAGAAAAGAAACTACGTAAGCAATGAGTGGTTAGTGAGCTCGTATAATCCTTAAAAATAACTTACCATTTTAAAAATGAAATACATAGATTAAACACAATTCAAAACCAATGCTATAAGCTTAGCAAAGCCTAATCAACATCACCAACTCACAAGTTAGTATATCTATCCATATAAATGAAATCAACTATAAGATATGTAAATTTCCATGTGTACAATATCATTAAGTTCATCAGTCCTTTCATTAAGTCATGATTCAATCCATTTACATACTTACCATTTCATTCCCTTTTCTTACTCGTTGAACCATCTAGAATTACATCGGATACACAAGAAAGCTCATGCGAAGTGTGCCTTTACATATAACCGTAACCTTTCCTTTACATCAATGCTCACACGAGCTGCAAAATGGGCCTGATCACAAAGCTATGGGTCAATGTAAGCTACACGGTGTTGCTCAAACAAACTGTGGATAATCCACAACAAGTGTAGGACCTCGACCATCGGTAGGACATTCAAGACCAACACCCGAAACATGAAATCCCTAATGACATGTTATTTGTATCCTAATAATTCCTAAGGTTCAACTGGAACTCGGTATTCATCAATTTATCATAGCATTGATACATTAGTATATCGATTTATTTATATCAAAACAACATAATAAACATTCAATTTAAACAACGTTTAAGCGATTACAGTTCATAGGAACTTACCTCAATAACTAAGGGGTAGTAGTTAGATTGAACTAATCCAAAGCTTTAGCTTTTCCTCAATCTAAGTTTGAACGTGGTTTATCTTGATCTAAATAGGTAATTTCAATAAACTAAATACTTTGAGTATTCAATTTAATCCACATTTCATATTTATATGAAATTACCAATTTATCCCTAATATTTTAACTTTTTGCAGTTTAGTCTTTAAGCTCATAACTTAAAATCTAACCATTTTAACCTAAATCATTATTAATCAAAGATGCAAATAACCTATATTTACCATCATTTCACAATAAAACCCTAAAATTATACCTTTAACAAATTAATCCCTATTTCTAAAATTCATCAAAAAATCACTTAACAGAACTTGTTTATTTTTCAACAAAGATTCATAATCTACAAATTAACATAAAAAAATCATTCAAAATCATTCATGGTAAGTCCCTCAACCTTTAATATTTTTATAAATTAACCCGCAGGCTAGCTAGATTATGCTAAAACAGACTAAAAAACATAAAAATAATTAAAAACGAGATCGAAATCACTTACCATGCAAGCAATTAAAGTGGTCGAACCTTAGAACCCTAAAATGGCTATTCTTTCTTTTAAAATATGTGGAGAGACTAAGTGAAGATGATGATACAATTTTTATTTTATTTAGTTTAGGTTAATTTATCAATTTACTATTTTAACCTTGATTAATAACTAAACAAAACATCAAATACACACACATATTTGTCTACTAATTCCTAAATGGTCTAATTACCATTCAAGTCCCTTAATTTAAGATTTCATAGTTATTAGACCCTTTTAGCAAATAAAACTCAACTTTTACACTTTTTATGATTTAGTCCTTTTCACTTAATTAACTAATTAAAAATAAAAATTTCTTAACGAAACTTTAATTTGACCTTAATATATTCCCGTAAACATTAAAATTACAATAAAGTAATAGCTTTCTTGTCGAAATTGTAGTCCCGAAACCATTGTTTCTGATGTCACTGAATGCAGGCTGTTATAATCCCATCATAGACATGTTTATTCACATTACCACATTACTTCACTTTTTTTGATGAAAAGGCATTGAGCTTATTTTATTCATGCTTGCAGTATCTTATTTATTATGCGAAAGCAAAATATTAACTAAGAAAGAAATATAAAGTCCTAAAAGTAAATAAATCCTAATAAAAAGAAATTTCTCTCCTTTTTATTCATGTCTCGAAAATATGATCTGGGAGCTCAAGAGGAACAAAAGTGTTAGAGATATTCTTAAAAATATTTCGTATGGAATCATCTCTAATTTTTACATATCTCCAATAAGCTTGTTATTGGTTGTGCATGAATTTCCACATATCCATCATAGTTGAAAATTTTGATTTTTTCATAGTGTTTGAAGAAGATGGCATTGGCATCAACTCAGGATTAAAACTCGGCTCCACTAGTTCAGCAGCATTTGGGTTCACCCTCGGCTCAAAGCTTTTTGGTTACTCTTCAGTTTCTATTTCTTCTATGGCATTTGTTAAGTCAGCTTTCGGTTAAGACTTAGTTGATGACTCATCAAATTCTGGTTCGTTTGATTCATTTGGCTCCACTTGGTTCAATAGTCCAACATTTTCTACTAACCTCTCAAGATCATGCCTTGTTATGAAACCTTGAACATGTTGACCCTTCAAGTTTGCTTTTGGTCTTACTTGGGCCCTCAAGCAAAGAGAAGTAATCAGTGGTGAAAAGTAGGCACTTTCTGCCTTTTTCTTTGCACAGTCTTAAATCTCCTTGAGAATAATTCTCCCAAAATTGATAGACCTTTTTGTCATAATCGCATACAACAAAAGCATTCGTTCCATCGAGATAGTGGAACTATGTGAGATAGGCATGAAACTATATTGAATAAAGTAGAACCATACCTTAGCCATTGGATTTAAATATTCCCTTCAGCAATAATGACTACCATACTTTCTTATAATCTATTGGGATCCTAAATCTGTAACCGCATTAAGAACTTGTTGAAGAAAATACCAATTGATATTTGTCATAATGGTAGAGTACTCATCTTCATCATCATCAGGTAAGTTTAACAAATCATTAATGGATTTAGAAGTAAGGGGTACCTTCTTCTTATGAACAAGAACTTTATTAGCATCTGGCATGGTCAATTTGGCATAGAACTCTAGCACTAAATCTTCATTCGGAATTGATCGTGCATCACAGAATTGTTCCCAATTTAAAGCGTTAATCATCTTTCGAATTGACAATAGCATAACCATCTTGTCATTGCTCTCCAAATTGAAACCTTTTTCTGGCATCATGGTTTGATTCTTGAAGATAGAATTAAATTTTTCCCTTGCTTCCTCATCTTGAATCACAATTGGATTCTTGACAGAAGTCTTGGAAGATCTAGTTCTTTTGCGAGACATGGTGATTTTTCTCAAAAAATAGGCAAAGTTTCAGCAAAAGGAAAAGAAATTGGCAATGTGTGGTGGCTGAAGGTTGTGGCGGCGATGGAATTATAGCAGCGATAAGAGTGTAGCAGCGTCGAGATTTTGATGGTGAAAGCATTGCTCCGGTAAGAAGATTGTGGCGGCAATAGGAGGGTTTTGTGACAATAAGAGAGATTTTGGGGAGGTTCTTCAAGGTTTGATACTAACGGGAAGAAAAAAGAAATAAATGGCTAGGGTTTGAAGCTAATTACTTTGAATGGTGTGAGGAATATGATGGTATAGCGGGGTTTATATAGTGATGGATTAGGAGAAATTTGTAGAAAAAGTTTAGCTACAAGTAATTACTAGTGCAGCAAGGTAAGGAGGGAAGGGAAAAATGGTGGCAAAAGTAGGGTTTTTAGAGACCACATGGATGACAATGATGGGTAATTTCCTCTTTTTTGCTGTTTTAGGCCTCAAGCCCAACTACAATTATTTGTTGTACTGAGAAATTAAATTGAACTAGAAAAATAAATTAATTAGTACTTGGGCCAAATTGACCCTCTTATTAAGCATGAAAAAAATGCAAATGCAAATAAAAATAAAAATTTATTTTGGCTTACTTAGAAAATTTCTTCTCGAAAAATTACATTAAATTAATATCCCAGGAAAGGTTAGAGGGGTCATAAATGGTCCCACTTAAGTTCCAATCTCCTTAGACAGATTTAATTTAATGTATTAATTCAAGAAATATAATTTCTAAATATGTTATTTATTAAAAATAAAAATATGAAAAATAAAGGGTCTTCCAAATAGAACGAAGGTCCAACTCGCTCAACTTTACCATCCCAATAGTGTTTGAGACGTTGACCATTAACTTTAAACATACCACCGTTGTTGTTGTACAATTCTACAGCTCTGTATGGATAAACATTATGAATGAAAAAAGGTCCAGTCAATCTAGATTTGAGCTTCTTAGGAAATAACCTTAGACTCGAATTAAACAATAATACTTTCTGTCCTTATTTGAATTCTCGACGTTGTATACAATTGTCATGCTATCTCTCAGTATTTTCTTTATACATCTTGACATTCTCGTATGAAAATAACTTCAACTCCTCAAGCTCATCAAGTTGTAACATCCTTCTCTCGTTGGCTTGCTTAAGATCCAAATTTAATTGTTTCAAAGCCCAGTGAGTTTTATTTTCCAACTCAAGCGGCAAATGACATGCATTTCCAAAGACTAACCAATAAGGAGTCATTCCTAATGGTGTCTTAAAAGGTGTTCGGTAGGCCTATAGAGCATCATCAAGCCTCTGAGACCAATCTTTTCTATTAGGTCGCACCACCTTCTCAGGGATTCCTCTGATCTCTCGGTTTACCTGTTCAACTTGCCCATTTGACTGTGGATGATAGGCAGTGGCAATTTTGTGTTTCACATCGTACTTGTCAAGCAACCACTTAAGCTATTTGTTTACAAAGTGCGATCCTTCATCGCTAATTATAGCTCTAGTAGTTCCAAACCGTGTAAATACATGCTTATGTATGAATTGCATGACTACCTTAGCTTCATTCGTTGGGTGTGCTTTAGCTTCAACCAACTTGGATACGTAGTCGACGGCCACGAGGATATACATGTTACCATAAGAAGAAGGAAATAAGCCTAGAAAATTAATGCCCCATACGTCAAATAATTCTACCTCTAAAATGCTTGTCAATGGCATCTGGGTCCTCCTTGATATGCTTCCGGTCCTCTGGCATCTATAACAAATTTTCACAAATGCATATGTATCCTTGAGCACTGTAGGCCAAAAGAATCCTACTTGTAAGATCTTCGCTGCTATGCGGGAACCAGTAAAATGTCCCTCACATGGAGATGAATGGTAGTGGTACAAGATCTCATCAATTTCACTTTCAGCTACGTACTTCCTAATTATGTTATCTGCACATTATTTAAACAAAAACGAATCCTCCCAAAAATAATTCTGACTATCATGAAGGAATTTCTTCCTTTGTTGGTATGTCATTTCTCGAGGAATTATTCCACATGATAAATAATTCACATAATCAGCAAACCAAGGTATTTCATGAATTTGGTTTAATATGCACAACAATTCTAATGCAGACTCTGTTGAATTAAATGAAACAAAATTGACTGAAGAATATGGAGAATTGATAGAAATTCAGCAATCTGAAAGTACTTAAAAATATCCAAGAAAGCTTTAGAATGATCAATTGTGGATATCAAAGGAATTAGTTAGCAATTTGCATGCACAAAATAAAACTTGAAGATTGCCATGGCAAATTGAACATCAAAGGAGACTGAATCCTCTCATGAAGGAAGTAGTTAAAAAAGATATTATCAAATGGTTGGGTGCTGGAATTATATACCCAATTTTTGACAGCTCTTAGGTGAGCCCTATTCAGTGTGTACCCAAGAAAGGAGGGGTCACCATATTCAGTAATGATAATAATGAACTCGTTCCCACACGTACTGTCACAGGTTGGACAGTTTGTATGGATTATCGAAAGCTCAAAAAATCAACGAAGAAGGACTATTTCCCTCTGCCTTTTATAGATCAAATGTTGGACAGACTAGTAGGGAAAGCCTTTTACTATTTTTTAGATGGCTACTCAAGGTACAACCAAATTGCCATATCTCCTACTGATTAAGAAAAGATTACATTCACCTATCCTTATGGAACATTTCCTTTCAGAAAATGCCATTTGGGTTATGTAACACCCTTGCAACATTCCAGCATTGCATGATGGCAATATTTTCTGACATGGTGGAGAAATTCCTTGAAGTATTCATGGATGATTTTTAGGTGTTTGGCGACACTTTTAAAGATAGTTTGAAAAATTTGGAGTTAGTACTTTGTCGATGTCAAGAAACAAATCTTGTGTTGAATTGGGAAAAATGCCACTTCATGGTTTGTGAAGACATTGTTTTGGGCCACAAGATTTCACAGCAAGTAATTGCCGTCGACAAAGCAAAAATAGAAGTCATTGAAAAGTTGCCACCACTCACTTCAGTAAAAGGAATCAGAAGCTTCCTTGGTCATGTTGGGTTTTACTGTCGCTTTAACAAGGATTTCTCTAAGACATCCAAACCTCTATGTCAATTTTTGGAACAAAACAGACCATTTCATTTTGATAAGTTATGTTTAAACCAGACTGGACTTTACCGTTCAAACTGATGTGTGATGCAAGTGACTTTACTGTAGGAGTAGTTTTGGGGCAAAGAAAAGCCAAGATGTTTCATGCTATATATTATACCAGCTGTACGTTGATAGATTCATAGCTCAATTATACCAACACTGAGAAAGAATTGTTAGCGGTGGTATTTGCCTTTGAAAAATTCAGAGCTTATTTAGTGGGCACCAAAGTCACAGTTTATACAGACTGTTCTGCCATTAAATACTTGGCGACAAAAAAAGAGGCCATACCCAGACTCATTAGATGGATATTGTTGATACATGAATTTGATTTGGAGATCAAATATAGGAAAGGCACTGAAAATCATGTGGCTAGTCACTTCTAATGCTAGAAGCAGGGAATAATTATGGTGATAGTCAAATGATTAAGGATAAATTTCTTAATGAGCAGTTATTTTTGGCTATGGCGTTGCCATGGAAAAAGGAAATTCCTTCACGATGTCAAGCAATATTACTGGGATGAGCCATTTCTATTCAAGCAATGTGTAGACCAAGTAATTCAGAGATGTATTATGGATGAGGAAATTCGAAGTATCTTGCATCACTGTCATTTTGTACCTTATGGCGGACATTTTGGAAGCATACAAACTACTACAAAGGTTCTCCAATCTATTTTTTATTGGCCCACAATGTTTAAAGATGCTTATGAGTTCTATCAAAGTTGTGATCTTTGTCAAAGAACTGGTAATTTATCAATGAGAAACGAAATGTCATTGCAAAATATTTTAGAGGTGGAATTATTTGATGTATGGGGAATTGATTTCATAGGTCCATTTCCACAATCCTGGGGTAATATCTAATTCTTTTTACTGTGGATTATGTCTCCAAATGGGTTGAAGCCATAGCTTTACGAGCCATCCTGATACGAGTCACAAAGGCCTTAGATGAGTATACGAAGGAAAAAGAAAATCAAAATTCACTTTCTTGTTTTCAAGAAAATCAAGAAACCGAATCTTGGTCCAATTTTGCTGTTTTGAGCGATTTCAAGAATCAAGAAAATCAAAATTTCAAATCTTGGAAATCTTGGTCCAAGAAATTGAATCTTGCAACTAAGGTGCATTGGATCTTAGTTATGAGCATTAACAAGCCAATTTTGGGAGAGAACGGATTACAAGCCTAAGTTCTTGAAGACAGGGCCCAATAAGATTTTCCAAGCCCAATCCTAAAATTTAAATCAGACTTAGTTGAAAATCAAACCAAATTGTCAAAGTGGCCCAATTTGTAAAATTTTAATTCTTTAAATACTTAGTTTTAATTTTATACTTTATAAATAAATTTCTATGTAAAAATTCAGCCCAAAGAGGCCCATTAAAGGCCTTGGACGAAATTCCCTTGAAAGTAAAAAAAAATTAGGTTTTTTTTTTTAGTTTTCCTATTAGGACTGGGAAAATAGTTAGAAGGCCTATATGTATGGCTTGGCCAGCCACCCTTAGACACATTATACACTACAATTACATTGAAAATTTCAGATTTGTTTTGAGTGAAAATTCTCTTTGAGTTCTTCAAGAATTTTCTCTTGAGTTTTCTTTAGAAGTAGTTTTAACAATCTTTTTGATTGTGGGAGCCATCTTCAGCCTTCTTCTTGCCATTGATCTTCATTGGAGGGTAGATTAGAGCCATTTGAAGGGAGTTGTGAAATCTTTCGGGATTTCAAGGCTTTTTAGGACTTTTCTTTATTCTTTTGCTGTTCATTCTTCTTTATTAAATTCTGCTTGTGTCATTTTGTTGAATAATTTGGGATTAATTGTTCTTGTTTCGTTTCAGCCATTCCAAACTTCAAGATCTGATTCAGCACTTCCTTGGACTTGATTCACAGAAATCCCCCTTTTCTTGCCGTCCAATCCCTAGAACTAGTGTCCATTGATTTCGTAATTTGTTTTTAATTTAGTTGCTGTTTTGTGTTCTTTGATAGTTTTGACTGATAGGAAGTTAATCTTGGGGCTTAATTTTGTGTTCTTGGCTTCCAAGAACATCTATTCATAAGTTTTTTGATTCTTGGCTGTTCTTTATTGATTTGGGGATTTTTAGTTTCCAGGTCTAATTGATTCTAATTAAGTTTTGTTGTTTCGTTTCAGATCCAAATGTTTAGATTTTTTGTAGGAGTTTCCTGTGACTTGACAACTTGATCTTGGTCTGCTCGCAACCCTCTATCATTTGGTATCAGATTTTGGGTGTTTTGGGTGTTCTTGGTTGATTCCTAAACTGATCTCTATTTTTTAAACTACAAACAACAGTTTTACCCTGAAAATTTTTTCGAAACAAATTCATTTGATTGGGTAAATGTTGTCCAATTAATATAAAATTTTACATACATATTTTTGGAACTGTGATTGGATATAAAAAATATTTCCTGCAAAAAATTCAGTCGAAAAAGTCAAAAAAATTGAAAAAGACGAAATCCAAAAAAAATTTAAAAAAAAGATTCAGTGGGTTGAGTTTGGTGCCCAAAATTTCCAGATAAAAAATTTAGTATTTAAGGACATACCATATTAAATTTTGTGATTTTTTGAGATCAGGAACACCTTGAACGAAGTTGTCAAGTTACTCCACAGTTTTTCAGGTTTTTCAATTTCAACAATTTTTATTGATTCTTAGCTGTAGGTTTTCATTTGTTTGCCTTTATTCTTCCTTTACATTATCTAACGCCTTCTTGTTTCTTGTGTTAGTAGGATTTTAAGGTGCGCACAATTCTTCCTCGGTGCAACACAAATTAATTGGTGTCTCGTCAGTTTTTGACATCTTAGTGCAAATTAGGACTCTTTGGTAGTTTCGGTTCATACACTTTCTAATTGGTTGATATAGACTCTACTAAAGAACTCACAAGATTGAATTCTACCTCATTAAGAATTTGATTTTTCTTTTTGAGTGACTAACGGTGAGGTTTGCTAAATTTTCTTTTGAGTGTTGAGTATTTGTTTTACAGGTATTTCAAAAAAAAAAGAGAAAAAAAAAAAGATGATAGTCTGTCGCACCCTTAACATCCAAATGGGAGACGATTGTGATAACCAAAGGACCAATATTTTCCATTCTAGGTGTTTTATAAAAGGTAACTTATGTTCACTTATTATTGATAGTGGGCGTTGTTCGAATGTAGTTAGCAGCTATTTGGTGGATTCCTTAAAGTTACCTTGTATCGAGCACCCTAAGCCATATCACCTTCAATGGCTTAATGAATGCTCAGAAGTTAAAGTTAAAAAATAGTCCTTGATCACTTTTAAGCTTGGGAATTACGAGGATGAGGTATGGTGTGATGTGGTCCCAATGCATGCGGCACACTTGCTCCTTGGACGGCCGTGGCAATTTGATCGTGATGTTACACACCAAGGCAAGCTTAATAGATACTCTCTTATGTTTAAAGGTCGAAAATCCACTCTTGCTCCTTTAAATCCCAGTGATGAATATAAAGATCAATTAAAAATGATGAAATTTTGTGAGGGGGTGAGGGAGAAAGGACAAATAAAAAAGACAGAGAGAAAACAGGCTAGTAGTGAAAAAAGTCAAAATTTAAATGGCCCAAAGGTGAGTGAATCTGCAAGTGGTAAAAATAGAGTGAAAATTTTAATTGCAACAAAAAAAGATCTGCGAAGAGACCTATTCAATGAACATCCTTGTATCCTTGTAAGGTTTACGTAAAATTATTTATCTCTATCTAACATTAATGAAAATTTGCCTAGTGTGTTTCAATGTTTTTCGCAGGATTATGGGGATGTTTTTAGTGAGGCCCCTAAAGGTTTACCACCTTTGTGTGGGATAGAACACTTCCATTGGCCACATATGAAAGATAACTTCCAACTTCAATACCTTTCCGATGAAAGACGCTTTCATACGATCAACATAGGCAAAGATGAAATCACACTACATGAGCCCGAAGGTAAGCGAGGTAAGGAAATTTTATCAACCGAGTCCCGTGCAGATTTGAAAATTATTGATAAAACTTTTGGTGACTTAATTCTTAAAAGATCCCCTCATTTTGATCCGATTAATTGTTATTCTTCGATTGTGGTTGATAAAGTCATTACGAAAGGAAGCGTGAGTTGTTATTCTCTTGATTTGCCTTGTGTAAAATCCGCGAATTTGTGCAAATCTGTTTTGGTGAATAAAGTAATGAAATTTACCAAATTTGTTTTCAATTTATATTTGTGCCTTAAATAGTTTAGGTGGTTGTACATGAAGTTTGAGTTCCATTTAACAAAGGTTAACTCAACAACAAAGCTTCGACTACACTATGCCCCCAATGAGCGAAGGTTTGTATTAAATGGAAAAGGTAAGATTGACACTTATTCTTCTGCTTATAAAGGTAAGATGCTTGAAACTTTTGAAATACTTTTGTACTCCTCAGATAGTGACAAAGATCGTGTTGATGATTTAATTTTTGTAAAACACTTAGATCGAAACGTGCTTGACTGTCCTATTTTATTTATTGATGATCTATCTGTTTTGATGGTTGATAAAAAGATTCTTGTTTTTCATAATGCATGTGTGAGTGAATCTATAGACCGTCGATTAATTTTTCTGTATTATTTTAGGTGCTTATGAGTATGGATTGAATTATCGATTTATTCCCTATAGACCCTGAGGTTGAAAGAGCTTTTTGACAACAAAGAAGACAAGCAGTTTAGAGAAGGACCGAAGAGATGAACTACAAAAATTTGAATCAAGAAAATAGAACAAACCCTAATCAAAATTCTATCCTTATTGTTGATGATAGGGATAGAGCTCTAAGACAGTATGGCTTGCCAGTGTTTCATGATCTTAATTCAGGTATTAGGAGACCTAAAATTGAGGCATAACAATTTGAGCTGAAGCCAATTATGTTCCAAATGCTTCAGAAAGTGGGCCAATTCAATGGAATGCTTACAGAAGATCCTCACCTTCACTTAAGACTATTTACGGAGGTGAGCGATTCTTTTAAGTTAGCCAGAGTACCCGAAGATGCACTACGATTAAAGTTGTTCCCATATTCATTTAGGGATAGAGCTCGAGCCTGATTAAACTCATTGCCACCAAATTCCATTTACATATGGCAAGAGTTAGCAAAAAGATTCCTCACGAAGTATTTCTCACCTAGCAAGAATGCTAAGTTGAGGAACGAGATCACTACTTTCCAAAAAATGGATGACGAGTCCTTGTATGAGGCATGGAAAATGTATAAAGAATTATTACGGAAGTGCTCTCATCGTAGAATCCCTCATTGTATCCAACTTGAGACATTTTATAACAGTTTCAATGCTCACACGAGGATGGTAGTGGACGCTTCTGTTAATGGTGCTCTCATTTCTAAGTCTTATAACAAGGCTTATGAAATCATTGAGAGGATTGCCAGCAACAATTATCAATGACCAACCAATCGAGCAGCGTCAGGAAGATGAGTCGCTGGAGTACTTGAAGTGGGCGCTCTCACTTCACTTGCATCTCAAGTATCCTCAATTTCCTCAATGCTTAAAACTTTTACAACTAATGAGTTTAATAATTTTGTAGCTCAACCACCCAATAAATTTGAAAATATAGCATGTGTTTATTGTGGGGAAGGAAATTTGTTCGAAGAATGTCCATCAAACCCAGAATCCGTGTATTACATGGGTAATCAGAACCAGAACCGAGGAAGGCAAGGACTAAAATCTAATTTTTATAATCCATCTTGGTGAAACAACCTTAACCTTTCCTGGAGTAACCAAGAGGTTGGAACCAATAACACTTATGCCCAACCTGAACCAACCCAACCACCTATTTTTACCCAACAAGTTTAGAAACCAACGTAAGCTAAACCTTCCAATAGTTTAGATAACCTATTGAATGCATATATTGCAAAGAATGATGCCACTTTAAGGAATTTGGAGAATTAAGTGGGTCAACTTGCTATTGAACTTAGGAACTGACCACAAGGTGCTTTGCCCAATGATACATAAAATCCAAGAAATCCAGGGAAATAGCATTGTAAAGTAGTAACATTGAGAAGCGGAAAGACATTAGAGCCCAACACTGTTGAGGTTGAAGAAGAGCTAGCGATGCTTAAGACTCAGTGGAAGTTCAACCGAGTGTTAAAATTCCAACTTCACCAGAACCAGAATTTGTAAAATCTGATAAGGTAACTTCTGAACCAGTCAATTCTGAGAAACTAACAATTTCGTTAAATGTAGAATTGCCACAGAAGACGAATCAACCAGTTTCAGTAAAAAATTCTCCACCACCCTACCCTCAAAGACTTCAGAAGCAGAAGTAGGAAGTCTAGTTCAAGAAGTTTCTAAATGTACTCAAGCAACTTCATATCAACATTTCGTTAGTAGAAGCACTTGAACAAATACCAAATTATGTCAAAGTTATGAAGGATATCGCGACCAAGAAATGAAGACTTAGAGAATTTGAGACAGTAGCGTTGATGAAGGAATGCAGTGCATATCTTCAAGACAAACTACCCCCAAAGTTGAAAGATCCTGAATGTTTTACCTTACCTTGCAACATTGGAGCAACGTATTATGGTAAGACACTATGTGATTTGGATGCAAACATTAACTTGATGCTCATGTCCATATTTAGAAAGTTGGGGATAAGTGAAGTTAGACGTACTACGGTTACACTTCAACTAGCAGATCATCTTTAGCACATCCAAATCACATAGTGCCTTACCACAATACGTTGCTCCAATGTTGCAAGGTAAGGTAAAACATTCAGGATCTTTCAACTTTGAGGGTAGTTTGTCTTGAAGATATGCACTGCATTCCTTCATCAATGCTACTGTCTCAAATTCTCTAAGTCTTCATTTCTTGGATGCGATATCCTTCATAACTTTGACATAATTCAGTATTTGTTCAAGTGCTTCTACCAACGGAATGTTGATATGAAGTTGCTTGAGTACATTTAGAAACTTCTTGAACTAGACTTCCTACTTCTGCTTCTGAAGTCTTTGAGGGTAGGGTGGTGGAGAATTTTTTACTGAAACTGGTTGATTCGTCTTCTGTGGCAATTCTACATTTAACGAAATTGTTAGTTTCTCAGAATTGACTGGTTCAGAAGTTACCTTATCAGATTTTACAAATTCTGGTTCTGGTGAAGTTGGAATTTCAACACTCGGTTGAACTTCCACTGAGTCTTAAGCATCAGCTGGCTCTTCTTCAACCTCGACAGTGTTGGGCTCTAATGTCTTTCCGCTTCTCAATGTCACTACTTTACAATGCTATTTCCCTAGATTTCTTGGATTTTATGTATCATTGGGAAAAGCACCTTATGGTCAGTTCCTAAGTTCAGTAACAAGTTGACCCACTTAATTCTCTAAATTCCTTAAAGTGGCATCATTCTTTGCCATATATGCATTCAATAGGTTATCTAAACTATTGGAAGGTTTAGCTTACGTTGGTTTCTAAACTTGTTGGGTAAAAACAGGTGGTTGGGTTGGTTCAGGTTGGCATAAGTGTTATTGGTTCCAACCTCTTGGTTACTCCAGGAAAGGTTAAGGTGGTTTCACCAAGATGGGTTATAAAAATTGGATTTCAGTCCTTGCCTTCCTCGGTTCTAGTTCTGATTACACATGTAATACACGGATTCTGGGTTTGATGGACATTCTTCGAACAAATTTCTTTCCCCACAATAAACACAGGCTATATTTTCAAATTTATTGGGTGGTTGAGCTACAAAATTATTAAACTCATTAGTTATAAAAGTTTTAAGCATTGAGGAAATTGAGGATACTTGAGATGCAAGTGAAGTGAGAGCGCCCACTTCAAGTACTCCAGCGACTCGTCTTCCTGACGCTGCTCGATTGGTTGGCCATTGATAATTGTTGCTGGCAATCCTCTCAATGATTTCATTAGCCTTGTTATAAGACTTAGAAAGGAGAGCACCATTAATAGAAGCGTCCACTACCATCCTCGTGTGAGCATTGAAACTGTTATAAAATGTCTCAAGTTGGATACAATGAGGGATTCTACGATGAGAGCACTTCCGTAATAATTCTTTATACATTTTCCATGCCTCATACAAGGACTCGTCATCCATTTTTTGGAAAGTAATGATCTCGTTCCTCAACTTAGCATTATTGCTAGGTGAGAAATACTTTGTGAGGAATCTTTTTGCTAACTCTTGCCATATATAAATAGAATTTGGTGGCAATGAGTTTAATCAGGCTCGAGCTCTATCCCTCAACGAATATGGGAACAACTTTAATCGTAGTGCATCTTCGGGTACTCTGGCTAACTTAAAAGAATCACTCACCTCCGTAAATAGTCTTAAGTGAAGGTGAGGATCTTCTGTAAGCATTCCATTAAATTGGCCCACTTTCTGAAGCATTTGGAACATAATTAGCTTCAGCTCAAATTTTTATACCTCAATTTTAGGTCTCCTAATACTCGGATTAAGATCATGAAACACTGGCAAGCCATACTGTCTTAGAGTTCTATCCCTATCATCAGCAATAAGGATAGAATTTTAAGTAGGGTTTGTTCTATTTTCTTGATTCAAATTTTTGTAGTTCATCTATTCGGTCCTTCTCTAAACTGCTTGTCTTCTTTGTTGTCAAAAAGCTCTTTCAACCTCAGGGTCTATGGGGAATAAATCGATAATTCAATCCATACTCATAAGCACCTGAAATAATACAGAAAAAAATTAATTAAGTTAAAATTGAACAGAAAAATAAACCAAAATGCAAAATTAACAAACTCACAAATAATGACTTTTAAAACAGTCCCTGGCAATAGCGCTAAGAACTTGGAATGATGGAAATGTGCAAGTGTACACAATCGCAACAAGTAATAAAGTGACAAGTGAATGTTGAGTTCTTGTACCCATAAGGACTATGGAAAGAATTATTTAGGAATGCAATTAAAAACACTTTGGTGAAGAAAAATATTTTGATTTTGAGGAAGTGATTAAAAACTAAAATTTAACTAAGTAAAATTATAAAAATAAAAGTTCCAAAGCACGATTTCAAAAAATGATTTTAATCAAGATGACATTATTGTATTAGATTAATTACATTTCTTAACTTAATATTACTAAAACAATGTTCATGTCGTTACGAATAAATTCACGGCAACTTGGTAACTTGTTAACTATAGCACATACAAACTTATTAAATTAACTAATCTCTTGAACATATCACTATGCCAATTCAAAAAATTACTCAATTTAATTAAGCAAGTAAAATATTAAGTGAGGTAACAACATATACCTACATTAAAACAGTTTAATCATAATAATCCTGCAAGTTATACAAGGATAATGTACCGTTTAATACCGTCGCTAATTTAACCCTCAGCTACCTTAGAAGATTAAACATGCACTGGTTAAGTATTTTGTCAATTAATTACAACTTCAACATGATTAATAATTAATTCATTAGCTACCTCACAATTGTAATACAAGAATAACATAATCATAAATTTACTTAATCAAACAATTTACCAAGACCTATAACAACACAAACATAATTTTAATAACTTAAGTGAACGAAATGTAATCAACCTAACACGAATTAAATTTAAGTCATGTTAATTAAACTTAGAATAACAACAAAATAGATATTCAGAGGCATGTTCATAACAAAACAATAAAATTTAAAGGATAGGAAACTAGAATCAAATCTTGTGTTTCTCCGAAGTCTGACTAGTTTGCTTCGCTCATTCTTCTCCATTTGTTCTTGTTGAACCGAGGCTTCTACGAGCACTTAAATGTTGCTGCCAATGGTGGTTGAAGGTCCCTTTTCCAAGAGGGAAATTGGAAAGGGAATGGAAGGGAAAATGGAAAGCAAAGGAAGGTTTGGAAGAGAGAAAATCAAAAAGAAGTGTGGAATGAAATGTGAGAAAGGTGTGTTTGAAATGAGCAGCAAATAGGGGTATTTATAGGTTGGATAAGCTGCTAAAAATAGAAAAAATCAGCAGCCATTAACTCGCCCCATGGTCGGCCACACATGTGGCAAGTTTGAAGCTTCCAAGCTTGCTAAATTTAACTAGGGGCAAATCTACAAAAGCTTGATAAATTGAGGGGTTTGAATGCAATTTCAAGGAAACTTCAAGGACTATTTTAAAATCCAAATAATCAGCTAAACAAGATGATTGGGTCAGCATGTGGGATTATATTTGACTGCCTATTTGCCCGATTGGATCAGTCTCTTGGTTTAGCACAATTGGGCCTCCTTTCATAATTTAACTAATAATAATTATTTAACCCAAAATAAATTGGATTAAAATTAAAATTAAAATTAAAATTAATTATATTATGAGTTAATATTAATAATTTGGACTATCTTAGGCTGAAAAATTAATTCGCCTCGATGCTTCAAAAATCGCTTCTCGATTCTGAGCTTTTAGCAGTGTCTATCGAGCCAATTATCGCCCTTTGTGCAAATCTGTCGAAAATAAATCAAAATTAACCAAAATTTATTATAAAATTAATTAAAATTCAATAGATTAATAATTTAAGTACAATTTAATTATTTTATAATTATATTATATTTTTCGACAATAATTACACCGAAACTGCATGAATTTGGGTTAAAAAGGGCATGAAAAAGTATATATATTTTTGTGTTTCCAGAATCATAACCATAGAATACGACCCTAATCAAAATGCATACATTTATCTCATACACTATGGAGATGGTGAGAAGAGATATATTTTACATCCCAGAGGGGCTATAATTGGAGATATCATTGTTTCTGGTGCAGAAGTTCCTATAAAAATGGGAAATGCCCTACCTTTGAGTGTGGTTTGAACTATTGATTTACGTAATTGGAAGGAACCAATTATATTTACAGTGAAACCTAAAAATCGATCATTGATCCAATTTGAGTACCTCTACAGGATAAACCTAAATAGAAAACTGAAGAGTAACAGCAACAAGTGATTGAGTTCAGTAGTTCCTCATATAAAATTATTGACTCTAGAGATATAGTGATATGGAGAAGACAAAATTGTTTCAAGCACTAACAGAACCAGAAGTGCCCCTTGTTTCAAAGAGAGGAGGGCGGGTTATTCACATTTCATTTGATGGTCAGAGACAAATTGTAAGCTAAGCAGTGGTAATTCTAGAGATTCCAGGGGGGAAAATAGATAGGGCAATTTTGGTAAAATGCTTCCAGCTAAAAACATTTTCAAGGGAAACCTAGAAAAACGCTTGAAAGCATCTTCATCATATTGACGGAAAAATGGTTCCAGCTAGAAGCGCTTTTTGCCACATTAGCACTAACAGTTGCAACACCAATTTTTTTTTTGGTGCCACCTATTAATGTAGAAATAAAATTTATAAAGCAGGCCTTTATGTAGACCCAAAGTCTTATTTCTCTTGTTTTCTTAAGCAATGTGGGATTGAGATATGTTTATATATAGACTCATGAATAGGTTTGGAGCTTGTTCCTAGACAATGTGGGATTGCTTCCATAAATTGTGATATATAAACAATGTTTATATATAGACTCATGAATAGGTTTAATTATAAAAATTAAATTTAAGATAATTGTTCAATATAAATTGTGATTTCTTTTGAAGACATATAGGTTATGAAATTTAAGTTGTCAATATGTGAATTGATTTTTTTCTTAAAATATATTCCTTAAAAATCATAACTCTTTTAAGAGTAAGTTATAAACCTTCCAATTAAAGTGCATCCCAACTATTTTAAATATACATTTAGAAAAAAAATTAAAATTATTTTTTGAGTATGTCAAATATAGGTTTTAACTTTGTTTCTTTATTATATGATTTTTAAGGAATATATTTTAAGAAAAAATCAATTCACATATTGACAACTTAAATTTCATAAGCTATGTCTTCAAAAAAAATCACAATTTATATTGAATAATTATCTTAAATTTAATTTTTATAATTAAACATATTCATGAGTCTATATATACACATTGTTTATAAATATCACAATTTAAGGAAGCAATCTTATATTATCTAGAAACAAGCTGCAAACTTAAAAAACAATATATAAGTACTACCACTTTTAATGTTGATGTGACAAAAAGCGCTTCCAGCTGGAAGCGTTTTTTGTCAATGTGCTGAAAATGCGTCCAGCTGAAAGCGTTTTACCGAACTCGGACTCATTCTCGTAAATTTTCAAAAATTTGACCTATTTCTATGATTTAAAAGAATAGCATTTTCTGGAATTTTAGTCTGCAATCTTATTATATGAACAAATTATTTAAGGTAAAACACACGCACAACATTTTATTTAGGCTATGTTTCGAAATTTGAACAAAAAAATAGTGAAAATCATGTAATAAATCACATACAAATGTATTATGGAAAGTAAGAAAATGATGTAATAGATATATTTATAATAAAATTATATTAAAATAAAAATTATTTTGGTTAAAATAGAAAAATTAACATATTAAAAATTATTGTGTTTTGGATTTGAATCTTATCAAATGTATTTTATTTTAGATTTTACATCATTCAATTTGATAAAGTATTAATGTGTGCTATTTTATAAAAAGAAAGAGTTTTCAATAATTACTCAACTAAGTTGAGATATAGTTGATAGGTGATATTAACTTAATTAGCTATTAAAATATGGTACTAAATTATTTTTTTGAGTATTTGCGTTGTTTGAGCAACATCAAGTATTTTCACTAGGCACATGAAAGATAGTAGTATTATAAGCAACAAAGTATATATACATATAATTTGTACAAAAATTGATCCGAAAAACTATTTAAATGGAAAAGGTAAAATACATAATTGGTCACTAGAATATTGTTTGTGTTTTTTTTTTGGTCATTGAATTTTTACTTTTTTTTATTATGATCGCTAAACTATCAAACGCTGACAGCAGTTTAAAATTTAATGGAAGTATTGACATGATTTTTTTATTAGTCTAATAACAAATTTAACCCTTTAATGTTTATTTATTCTATTAATTTGATAAAAATTTAGCTTTCAATATTTACAAAATTTATCATTTTAGTTCAAATGACAAATTGTATTTTTTTTAGATTTTGTAAATATTTTATAACCAGTCCTTTTACCATATCTTTCCTCCAAGTTCCAACCAAATGGCATAGCATGTTAAATCAAATATTTTTCGATCATTGCCCTCTGTGTAAGATATAATTGAATTTTTTAGACCCCATTTTTCTTTAAGAATTTCTGGAGATTTTGAGGGTTAAATTAAACAAAATTTATAGGTCAATGAATTTATTTAGTTATTTGTAAAACATGTAATTATCTATTTAAGCAACAGAGGAATTACAATAAGAAACAATAAAATTACCTTTTCTTCTCCAATTCCATCTATTCAGTCAACTCATTTTTGTCTGCTTCCTCATATCTCTTTTTCCTTTTCTATACCTACAGCCATAGAAGAGTAGATATGGAACTCAAAAGCAGACAACTGTTTAATGAGCGAAGCTTTGCTGCTTGCTACCATCTGCATCCTTGGTTGCCACTGGAGAGATGGCTCTGTTTACTCTGGACTCTTCCACACTGCTTCAGTTGAGAAGGAATTTGGGGGGTTTTGCTGCTTTCTTTTTTGTTTTGTTATAAAATATTTACAAATTGAGTGTTAAATTTATTTAATTTATTCATAATTTAAATTAAAATGATAAATTTTATAAATATTATGGGTTAAATTTATTTTTTTATATTTACAATTAAATTGATAGAATATATAAATATAAAAAATTAAATTTATTATTAGATCAATAAAAAATTTGTTTTGATCTAATAATTTAATGATGAAAATAAAGAAATTAAAAATTTAATAACCAAAATAGATTTCAAATAATACTTTAAT
Organism: Gossypium hirsutum; assembly: GCF_007990345.1. Classification (NCBI taxonomy): domain Eukaryota; kingdom Viridiplantae; phylum Streptophyta; class Magnoliopsida; order Malvales; family Malvaceae; genus Gossypium; species Gossypium hirsutum. Next base: position 23,990,465 of record NC_053444.1, read on the forward strand.
TACCATATTGTACTTTACCCATAAAAAAAAGTGGCACTGTTATTTTGTATTCTCACGTTCGGTCTTTGGAAAGTAGATTCTGATAATCTTTTTAGAGCAAAATGCGCTGGAGAGATGAGGAGGTCATGTCCAATCATGTTTAACTATCATATTCATATATCAACATTGTTTATTTGAAAAGAAAATCAACCTTGTTTATATTTGTTTAAGATTAGTTTTCTCAACTCAAATGTAATTATTTATTTTTTAATAATTTCTACCATTATTATTTATTAAAAAATATATTGAAAAATATTAACTTGGTGATTAAGTGTCTGTAAAAGTGTCTATTCCCTAACAACCGAAATTGTTTAATATAATTTTCATATTTAAATTATTGGTAATTATTGAATCGTGTTTATGGATTGTACTATACAACACCCTAAACTTGGTCGAGTAGATTTGATCCAAATCCGGTGTGTCATATTAACCACCGAAGTGACTCTCCCTTAACTCTCAACCTAACCTCCAGCACGCCACTTACTTGCGACGATAATGTGTTAAATTAAAACACTGCAGCGAAATTATTTTCATACATAGAATATAAACATGCAAGCTTACAAAGCATCAAAGAAAAGGTTCGCATACATCAAATAGCATAAGCTCACTTAGCAACATTCAACATGAATTCACAACACACAAAGTATGAGTTCACACAACAACATAGGTTCACATACTGTAGTATAGGTTCGCTGAATACCAATAGTTCGCATAGTACTTAAGTTTGCAACATACAATATAGTTTTACAAACAAACAGGCTTCGTAACAAAAGATATCATACATGCATGGGTTTTCATACTTTCATAGGGTTCACATAAATACATGGGTTCACATACTTATATGGGTTCGCACAATTCACATGGGTTCACTAAGTAATAAGATTATCGCTAACAGGGGTACGCATGTAATTTTTGGAATCGCAAGCATACAGGGGTCGTAGAAAATAGTACTTAGCAATAAATCTGGCTTGCATACTTTAATAATAAATCAATGTAACACTCATGCATAAAAAACATCGATTTTATTCATAACAAAAGATAACCGAATATTCTAAGTCATAGTTCACTAAATAATATAACTAAAACTTTAAAGGAACTATTGAATAACATAATCAAAATATATTAAGTCTAAAATCCTCATAAAATAAACCCCATCGCCTATTTTCCTAGGTTCTCCAATATCTAGTCAGGAGTGAGCCTCGCCAAGTTATCTACCTCGCCACTGCTATTCACAACCTACTTACCTGCGAAGTAAGAGAAGAGTGTGTGAGTTCATTGTGAACTCAGTGTATAACCAAGAATCACATGGTATGCTTTAAAACATAACTTAAAATAGGAAAAAATACTCAGTCTTAAAAAATCGTTTCGCATGCTGGGTTCACAGGTGAGGTTGCGAAACCCAGTTTGCAAATCTTGTCAAAAAACATAGGTTTGTAAAATAGATTCGCATGTGTTACTGAAAATTAATCTTAAAAACTTAGCTTCTGTTTTCTTAAAAACAAAACTTATACAGCATGAAAACATGCTCACATAGTTATCTTATGAGAAAGGCTGAGAAACTTAAAATATGTTCTCGCACGTAACAAACTTATCAGAATGCATGAGGAACATAAGATATTTTCAAGCCCACACTTATCTTAGTATCGTTAGATATGTGAATTTCCTTATAATGCATCAGAATGACTCAAAGAGTCCTTATAACATTTCCCATAAGCGCAACTCTAGGCAATACACTCTCATATACACCAATATGTCCCAGTGAATGGAGCATAGCTCAACATTCCCTTATCTCTCTACATGTCTTAAGGCCTCAAAGCCTAAAATCACAAAAACAAAAAAGTGAGTACTCACAATCCTTTAGTATACCAATATATCCAACATAGGCTCACAAATGAGCACACATAAAGACTTATCACAAAGAGCTTGCATAGAGAGCTTGCTTATCACAGAGAGCTCACATAAGGAGCTTGCTTGAAAACACTTGTAAAGAGCTCGTACAAAAGCTCGTAAAAAACACACTTTATAAAACCATTGTTAAAAACATACTTAAATACATCAGCCTGCTTAGGAGCTCGCATAAAACATATCTTTAAAACACTACTTGAAAACATGTTTTGAAAACAGTCTCAAAACTTAAAAATAAGGTTTTGTCAAAAACTTAATTTTGGAACTTAGTTTAAAAACTAAGTTCTTGAAAACCATCATAGTTCACACACAATATAAAAACCTTAAACATTCATACTAAAAAACATGATAGTGAACATACTTATAACAATCCAGATCACTCACCGAAAATTAAGAATTAAACAAGCTTGGTTTTTGATGTGAGCTAGCCTATGAACAAAGAAGAGATCGAACAAGAAGCTATCAAGCTGCCCATTGGTCCGATAACGAGAGCTAGAGCTAAACAATTTAAGGAGGCCATTTCAACATTGTTGGGACGAACTTGGGAAAATGATAGCAAGGAGTTTAAAAACGAGCTAAATATTTTCAACTTGTTAGAAGCTGAATTTCGTCCCAGCTAATTAATCTGCTGCTGGAATTTTGGACCATTTAAATATGCATTTAATTAAGTCTTACTATAGCTTATAAATATGTTTTAAATTAGTACAAGTGTTTAATATGTTATTTTAGCTGAATTGAATGTGTCTAGATGTCATTAAATTTGTCTGAATACAATACATGTTTTAATTATGTCTAGCCGAATTAATATGTCTTGTTTAGTTATATTTTAATTTGTCCTAATGTTAATTAGTATGTTCATATTATGTTTTAAATTAATTCAGCTGAATTGAGTTAATTTAATGAAGTTCATTTGCTTTGTTTAGGTGCAGCCGAATTTGAAGAAACATTGGGCAAGTTCATGCATGTTGGATTCAATGCACCTAACGATACATGCATGGAATGCATTAAAAATGGTGTGCTGATTTTTGAAGTCCTCCATGTGACCATTCGGCCAAAAGAGATGATTATTCATTCTCCAAAGCTTCCATTTATTTCCTTCACATTGCTGGATACATTTTGGCTATTCGGTTCATGGTGTTCACACTCTAAGACTCTTCAAAGCTGCGTTTTCACACTCCAAATGGCTGCTCATTTTCCTATTAATTGCTGGTCACTTTTCAGCCAAAAGATGCAACTTAAATGAGTTATTTATGCTCATTGGCTGAACCTAGCTCATCCATGCACCATCCAAGATGTTCAAGGTTCATTTACCCTTCTAGAAGTTGACCATTGGAGCTCTCATTCAACCGAACCTACATTGGTCAATTAAAGTTGAATTTTAGTTCAATGTTTGCTTAGAAATTAAGCCTAGAATCTGTCCATTTGGCTACTAGGCATTAGACTATAAATAGCTGTTGATTTTCTTGTTAAAGGACTTTTTGCCAAACTTTTGAATGAACAATATTCTTGGTGAGTGAATTCACTCTCCTTATTCTCCAAAGCTCAATTGACTTATCTTCACAAGTGGCGCCAATCTAACTTTGTTTCCGAACTTATCACCCTTGGTGTGACGTTCAAATTATACCAAAGGTTCCTATTTTGCTAAATAGAGGGTCTCAGTTTTTATTCGAATCATCCCTTTTTTTTGAAACCTTTTAAGCCCGGGTCCTTATTTGTTAATAAGGGTTCGATCTTGTTTCATTGAATTACCTAATTTGTTATCCATCCATCGAATAACTTAACGAACATCATTTATCAAACACCTTGCTTCTTTAGCCATACAACTTTCAAAACGTAAAGGCCTGAAATCGATTAAAGACAACACTACCTAATTTCGATTGGGAACATATTACGACTCGTCATTACATCCGAAATGAGCTCGTATTAGTTGGTATCAGAGCTAGTTAAATTAGGTGCGTAAATTGTAGTTTTGAAAAAAAAATCGAAAAAAAAAATTGAAAAAAAATTGAAAAAAAAACAATATATATTACGAAAATTAAAAAAATTGTAGTATAAAAAAAGAATTTTGAATTTTAAAAAAAAAGTTGCAAGTGTTGATTGTCGTTTCGAACATTTGATTCTCTTTTCAAGAAGTAACCCGTTCTTTACACCACATCTTAAAACCAATTTTCTTTCTTTCGAGCCTACCTTAAACCATACAATTTTTACTTTGTTTAGCCCCTTGAAGCCGACCCACAAGTTGTGGATAAGTCTAACGTAGCTTTTTAGAATATCAAGAGTTGGATTTGAGAGGTAAAAGGCAAGAGAGTTACATCAAGTTAAAAGCCAAAAATAAAGTGAAACACGAGAGGAGTGAATTCTTTTCTTGTAAGAGAATTTGTGAGGTTTTGTGGTGAGGATAATTTCTTATTCTAATCATCATGTCAAGGAGTCCGGAACGTCGAGCAACAAGTGGAGGAGCTTGGAATGCCGCTGGTGGAGGAGTAAATCTTCAACCAAGAAGGAATGTTCCCGGAGGCGGAGTGCCCGATCTTCAAGTTCAAGCAATTGTACGAGAAATTTCTCATTCGATTCCCTCAATGAATGAATGGAGCAAATGGAGGAACCAAGTCAACGTGCGAACACCCCTCCAATCCCAAGAAGAGAGCAAGAACGTCCATGGCAACATGCAAATGATTTATATGAACCAAGTGACGTTGAAAGTGATCGAGCTTCGCGACAAAGTGAAAGGCGACGAGGCCAATGAGCACGGGGACAAAGAGATCGAGAGCGGCCTGATGATGATTTAAAGAATATTAAAATGGAGATTTCTACTTTCCAAGGAAGGTCGGATCCCGAGGCCTATCTTGAATGGGAGAAAAAGGTTGAATTAGTCTTCGAGTGCCACAATTATTCAGAGACCAAGAAGGTCAAATTGGCTACTATAGAATTTTCTGACTATACTATAATATGGTGGGATCAACTCACTTTGAGTCGACGACGCAATGGTGAACGTCCCATGTCTACATGGGCGGAAATGAAGGAGATAATGAGAAAGCGATTCATTCCGGCTTATTACCATCGGGAGTTGTATAAAAAACTCCAAAGTTTAACTTAAGGCCAACGAAGCGTGAAATATTACTATAAGGACATAGAAGTGGCTATGATCCGCGCTGATGTGGAAGAAGATAGAGAAGCCAACGTGGCTCGATTTTTCTCACCGGCCTTAACCATGATATTGCAAATATCATCGAACTACACCACTACATTGAGGTCATTGATATGGTCCATATGGCCATAAAGGTTGAAAAACAACTAAAAGAAAAGGTACGTCACGAACTTTCCCTAACGCTTCTTCAATGTCTAGGTGGGGGCAAGGAACCAACAAACGTGACACACCAAGCTGAAGCAAAGAAGTGAGTGGTACAACAAAGTTCAACAAACGGAATGTTAAAACTAGTAAGGGAAAGATGGAAGCCCAACCAAGTCGATCTCGAGACATAAAGTGCTTCAAATGCCTTGGAAGGGTCCATATCGCGAGCCAATGTTCGAACCGAAATGCGATGTTTGTTCGAGACGATGGAGAGATTGAATCTGAAAGTGAACAAGAAAATGAGGCCATTGAACAACTTGAAGATGAAGAAGAAGTCGAACAAGTCGAAAATGGAGAAATCTTAGTAGTGAAAAGAAGTCTTACTCTGCAAGGCGTTGAAAATGAACAACAACGCGAAAACATTTTCCATACACGATGTCAAGTACAAGGTAAGATTTGTTGTGTTATAATTGATGGGGGAAGTTGTACGAATGTGGCTAGTTCAATGATGGTGGAGAAACTCGGATTGGCTACCACCAAACATCCCCATCCGTATAAAATCCAATGGCTTAACGATGGTGGAGAACTCAAGGTGACAAAGCAAGTGCTTATTTCATTCACAATCAGAAAGTATCAAGATGAAGTGATGTGTGATGTTGTACCGATGCATGCGGGGCATCTTCTTTTGGGACGGCCCTGGCAATTCGATAAGCGGGCAATTCATGATGGATACACCAACCGTTTTACGTTTAAACATTTAGGACGAACGGTGACATTAGCTCCACTAACACCCAAACAAGTTTATGAAGATCAGCTCAAAATGAGGAGTTCTATTGAAAAATCAAAGAAAAATGAGCGAGAGCAAAAAAATGAAAAGAATAAAGAAAAGAATGTGGAAAATAAGAAAATAAAAAAAAAATGAGTGATAAAAAAAGAGAGAGTGAAAAAAAAGAAAAAGAAACGAGTGATGAGAATGAAAAAAAGAATTTCTATGTAAAAGAAAGAGAAATCAGGAAGTCGATGTTGCTGAAACAACCATTGTTGGTTCTTTTGTATAAGGAAAGTTTGCTTGGCACTAATGAATTTGATGACAAATTACCCTCTTCTGTTTTGTCTGTGTTGCAGGAGTTTAAAGATATATTCCCGGAAGAAATCCCAAGTGGGTTACCACCTATTCGTGGAATTGAACACCAAATAGATTTTGTGCCGGGAGCCGTAATTCCAAACCGTCCTGCTTACCGGAGTAATCCTGAAGAGAAGAAAGAACTACAAAAGTAAGTGAAAGAACTTCTTGAGAAGGGCTATGTGCGTGAAAGCCTTAGTCCCTGCGCCATACCTGTTTTGCTTGTTCCGAAGAAGGATGGAACGTGGAGGATGTGTGTAGACTGTCGTGTTATAAATAAAATAACCATCAAGGATCGTCATCCTATACCGCGATTAGATGATATGCTTGACGAGTTGAGTGGCGCAAGTTTGTTTTCAAAAATCGATCTTAAAAGCGGTTATCACCAAATACGGATGCGCGAGGGTGATGAGTGGAAGACTGCTTTCAAAACGACGCATGGGCTTTACGAATGGCTCGTTATGCCATTTGGCTTAACAAACGCTCCAAGCACATTCATGAGGCTTATGAATCATGTTTTAAGACCTTTCATTGGTAGATTTTGCATAGTATATTTTGATGATATATTAATTTATAGCAAGACTTTAGATGACCATGTATTGCATTTAAAAGCTGTTTTGGAGGTTTTGAGGAAAGAAACTTTATATGCTAACTTGAAGAAATGCGATTTTTGTACTAACAAGACTGTGTTTCTAGGTTTTGTTGTTAGCTCGGAGGGCCTTGAAGTTGATCAAGAGAAGGTCAAGGCGATCCAAGAATGGCCCCGTCCGACGAATGTCTCCCAAGTTCAAAGTTTCCATGGATTAGCAAGTTTTTACCGTCGATTCGTGCCAAACTTCAACACCTTAGCTGCACCCTTGACTGGGGTTATCCGTAAGAATTCTAATTTCATTTGGGGAGAAAAGCAAGAAAAATCATTTCTGAAAATTAAAGATTGTTTGACTCATGCACCATTACTAGCATTGCCCAATTTTGATAAAACTTTCGAGTTAGAATGTGATGCATCAGGTTTAGGTATTGGAGTCGTGTTGATGCAAGATGGACGCCTTATCGCCTATTTTAGCGAGAAACTCAATGGTGCTGTCCTAAACTATCTGACGTACGACAAGGAGCTCTACTCATTGATTCGAGCCTTAGAAACGTGGCAGCACTACCTTTGGCCCAAGGAATTTGTAATACACACCGATCACGAGTCCTTAAAGTATTTGAAAGGGCAACACAAGTTGAACAAACGGCATGCTAAGTGGGTAGAATTTCTCGAATCTTTTCCCTGTGTTATTAAATATAAGAAAGGTAAGGAAAACATAGTGGTTGATGCATTATCTCGAAGGTATGCGTTGTTAAATATTTTGGATGCTAAATTTATGGGGTTTGTATTTCTTAAAGATTTATATGCCAAAGATGCTGACTTTGGAGAACATTTTAGGTCATGCGAAAAAGGAGCTTATGAGAAGTACTATCGACATGATGGGTACTTATTCCGAGAAGGAAAGCTTTGTATACCCCAAGGGTCCGTACGAGAGGTGTTGATCGAAGAAGCGCATAGTGGTGGACTAATGGGCCACTTCGGTGTTGCTAAGACTTTAGCTACATTCCACGAACATTTCTTTTGGCCCAAGATGCGACGAGATGTCAAACGATTTTGTAATCGATGCATTGTATGCAAACGGGCTAAGTCACGAATAAAGCCCCATGGTTTGTATAAGCCATTGCCCATTCCCGAAACCCCTTGGTTTGATATCTCAATAGATTTCGTGCTAGGTTTACCAAGGAGTAAAAATGGCCGAGATTCGATATTTGTAGTTGTGGATAGGTTTTCTAAAATGGCACACTTCATAGCATGTCATAAAACTGATGATGCTGTTAATATTGCTAACTTATTTTTCAAAGAGGTGGTCAGGTTGCATGGCATCCTAGGACGATCGTGTCCGACCGAGACGCAAAATTTCTTAGCCATTTTTTGAGAACACTATGGGGGCACCTTGGAACAAAGCTGTTGTTTTCTACCACTGTCCATTCGCAAACGGACGGCCAAACCGAAGTGGTCAACTGAATTTTGTGTACATTGCTTCGAGCTATTATTCAGAAAAATTTGAAGGCTTGGGAAGAATGTTTACCGCATGTGGAGTTTGCGTATAATCGAGGTATTCACTCAGCTACCAAATTTTCTCCTTTCGAAATTGTTTATGGTTTCAATCCATTAACACCACTTGATTTGATGCCATTGCCTTCTAACCAACTTGTGCATGTAGATGGAAAATGCAAGGCTGATTACGTCAAGCAATTGCACCAACGAGTTTGAGACAATATTGAAGCCAAAACCAAGAATTATGAATAACATGCTAACAAAGGTCGTAAGCGAGTTGTGTTCGAGCCGGGAGATTGGGTTTGGTTGCATATGCGCAAGGAGAGATTTCCTATGCAAAGGCGATCTGAGCTTCTTCCGAGAGGGGATGGACCGTTTCAAGTCCTTGAACGAATTAATGATAATTCTTATAAGTTGGACTTGCCTGGTGAATATAATGTTAGTGCGACCTTTAACGTTTCTGATTTGTCTCCATTTGATGCAGATTGCAATTTGAGGACAAATCATTCTGAAGAGGAGGGGAATGATGTGAGCTCGCCTATGAACAAAAAAGAGATCGAACAAGAAGCTATCAAGTTACCCATTGGTCCGATAACGAGAGCTAGAGCTAAACAATTTAAGGAGGCTATTTCAGCATTGTTGGGACGAACTTGGGAAAATGATAGCAAGGAGTTTAAAAACAAGCTGAATATTTTCAACATGTTGGAAGCTGAATTTTGTTCCAGCTAATTAATTTGCTGCTGGAATTTTGGACCATTTAAATACGCATTTAATTAAGTCTTACTACAGCTTATAAATATGTTTTTAATTAGTACAAGTGTTTAATATGTTATTTTAGCTGAATTGAATGTGTCTAGATGTCATTAAATTTGTTTGAATATAATACATGTTTTAATTATGTCTAGCCGAATTAATATGTCTTGTTTAGTTATATTTTAATTTGTCCTAATGTTAATTAGTATGTTCATATTATGTTTTAAATTAATTCAGCTGAATTGAGTTAATTTAATGAAGTTCATTTGCTTTATTTAGGTGCAGCCAAATTTGAAGAAACATTGGGCAAGTTCATGCATGTTGGATTCAATGCACCTAACGATACATGCATGGAATGCATTAAAAATGGTGTGCTGATTTTTGAAGTCCTCCATGTGACCATTCGGCCAAAAGAGATGATTATTCATTCTCCAAAGCTGCCATTTATTTCCTTCACATTGCTGGATACATTTTGGCTATTCGGTTCATGGTGTTCACACTCTAAGACTCTTCAAAGTTACGTTTTCACACTCCAAATGGCTGCTCATTTTCCTATTAATTGCTGGTCACTTTTCAGCCAAAAGATGCAACTTAAATGAGTTATTTATGCTCATTGGCTGAACCTAGCTCATCTATGCACCATCCAAGATGTTCAAGGTTCATTTACCCTTCTAGAAGTTGACCATTGGAGCTCCCATTCAGCCGAACCTACATTGGTCAATTAAAGTTGAATTTTAGTTCAATGTTTGCTTAGAAATTAAGCCTAGAATCTGTCCATTCGGCTACTAGGCATTAGACTATAAATAGCTGTTGATTTTCTTGTTAAAGGACTTTTTGCCAAAATTTTGAATGAACAATATTTTTGTAGAGTTAATTCACTCTCCTTATTCTCCAAAGCTCAATTTACTTATCTTCACAAGTGGCGTCAATTTGACTTTGTTTCCGAACTTATCACCCTTGGTGTGGCGTTCAAATTATACCAAAGGTTCCTATTTTGCTAAATAGAGGGTCTCGATTTTTATTGGAATCATCCCTTTTTTTGAAACCTTTTAAGCTCGGGTCCTTATTTGCTAATAAGGGTTCGATCTTGTTTCATTGAATTACCTAATTTGTTATCCATCCATCGAATAACTCAACGAACATCATTTATCAAACACCTTGCTTCTTTAGCCATACAACTTTCAAAACATAAAGGCCTGAAATCGATTAAAGACAACACTACCTAATTACGATTGGGAACATATTACGACTCGTCATTACATCCGAAATGAGCTCGTATCAGTTTTGCCTTTATCCTTGCTAGTAGATGGTCCAACTGGTTTGTACATCCATAAACACACAAATTACTTAAATAGACAAAACTTACAGAATTCACACATGTAAGCGAACCTAGCTTTTCTTAACAATCAACCTTAACAAGACAGAGGCTTACCTTAGTTGTTATGAACTTGGTTCATAATAAAGACTTGATGGTAGAAAATTCGATGAGAGAATTCTCATGGAATAAGGGTCGTATTTATAAACCTAAGTGTCTTGGAAATCTTAGCATATCCTACTTGACTTAAGAAAGGCATTACTTACACGTAAAGTATTCCTTACTACACCAAATCTTTATTTCCTAATTTGAGTCAAACTCAATCTTTAACTGGCGAACCCCCAGTTCGCAATTTACTTGGCGAACACCTAGTTCACAACTTTCATGGAAAACACCAATTTGCCAAATAGACTGGTGAACTCCCAGTTCGCAACTTACCTGACGAACCCTTGCTCACCAAAAAAACTGGTGAACCCTTTTGCAATGAATGTGGAGAACCCTATTACTATGTCTTTTGGCGTATACTGCTTTGCCGAAACATTTGGCGAACTCCTTCCTGATACTCTTTTGGCGCATACTGCTTCGCCGAAGCATTGACGAACACCTAGTTCGCCAAAGCATTAGCGAATACTCAGTTGTAAGGCCAAAACTTCTAGGCCTAATCTCGGGATATTACATGCTATGTGGAATTGCAATTCGTTACACTTTACACTACAAACTTTTAATAATTTAATCAATCTTTTTTGGGTGAAACCCAAACTATATCTTTATCAGATTAAAAAAAAACTTTTGGAACTACAATATTAAAGAAAAGAAAAAAAATTAAATACTATATTTCACTTTGATGTGCAAGCATAATAATGGCCTACAGAATATTGGCTTTTAACATATTTTATACATAGATAGAATAAGACCATAAAATAAAGAAAGACAAGATGAATGAAAGAGAATTATTACCAATAGATCCTTTGAATGATGAACAAATAGAGATGCTTTCATTCATAAAAAATAGGATTACCTCTCATTGCGTCTAGCCCATCAATAAAGATCATATCATTTTGTGAAACATATTTAGAATATTGAATTGAATTGAATTACCCTATCTAATCATTTGTATTGTGGATATTGAATTGGATTGGAGCACTACATTCTTAGCTGCCAAGACTCCATGTTCACTTTTCATGTTATTATTATATTGTATTCAAATTATCTTATAGTTGTTTTAGTGGGACTGTGATAGATCTTCTTATGTAAGCAAGTCTTGAAATATTGTATATAATTAAGAAACTTTTATAGGCTATTGTACTAAGAGATTGGACACTTAATATGTGCTTGTGAGGAACTTTATTTCATTAGTGCATATTAATAATAAATCCTTTGGTGTTGTGGTTTTACTTGTTGAATTACAAGGGTGAATTTAGTGGTGAGACTATCATTCTTCAAGGTGCAAATGTGAGGAAATTGTAATGGGAGTGTGATAGATTAAGATCATTTTTGGAAGTATTGAAGCTAGTGAATATTTCTCATTAAGATATGATTTGTAGACATAGAGAACCAAATTGCGTAAACAACTCTTGTGTCTTCTGCTTGTTTACTGTTTACACTGCATTGCTTGAAAGAGTGCCCAGCCCCTTGTCACTCCTTCCAAGCATATAGCTTTTATCTCAGCAACTGATATAAAGCCACAAAATAAAATATGTTAGAAAAATACAATTTTGTAATCATTGAGGCATATTTTCAATTGGTAAATGAGGAGTTTTGAATCATAAAATTATGATTTTATGTTCTACCCCATAAGACCTTTACAATAGGATATCATATTCTCAAAATGGTTTAGTGATGAATGAGAAATTGATGTTCAAAGTAAGCTACTTGTGAATTATGTCAAGGAAAATGAAAAGCATTAGTCCCACATTGATTGGGAATCAAGTGTGGAACTTGTATATATATGTAAACGAACTTGGTGTTATTGAATGACTAAACTAATTCTCTCCCTCGCACACAAAGGGATGCAAATCCAAATCCGTCGGGGTTGGGGCACACTCGTACGTCGTGGGCAACGCGAAATGTCTGGATCGGTCAAACCTTTCTAGGCCTGCGGATATTTTAGCCCAATACATATTTTATTTTTTTCTCAACAGATATTATACAAAATCTATTTTAAATGGACAAATATAATAATTTGGTTTTATTCCAATCAAATTTATTTTCAATTTGATTGGATTTTATTCAGATTGATTTAAAGGCTCATTTAATGCAGATTTGTATCTTTATTCATGGAAATTTCCAAAAGTCCTCCATATTGAATGCCTATAAAAGCCTAAAGAATGCTGCAGAATATTTTAGAGACAAACAACAAATTTATTTCACTCTTAAAAATTCTTTTCCTTTTCTCTCCAAATTTTCAAACGTTTCGGTGATAGAAGACAATGTTTGTTTGTTGATCACTGCAGAGGTACTACTGTCGCGATCATTTTGTTGTTGTATCTTGGGAGATAGATGACCAATTTTTCTCCAAGTACCATAGGAGCGGCGAAATCTGTCTTAAGGAAACTGTGAAAACAAGCCTCAACATCTAGTAAAACTCGATTCTTTTATTCGATTTCTGGTTCTTTTCAAGATCTTGTTTATTTAATTGTTTTTTAGATCTGATGCTTTTAAATAAATATAGATATTTATTTAATTTGTTTTTCTTAGATCTAGTGTTTTTTACATAAATATAAATATTTATTTATATTATTTGTTCAGATCTTGTATTTAATATAAATATTTATATTTATTTGTTAACGTGTTTTGTCCTACAATCTTAAGATAGATTCTTATTATTTTACAATTTTCTAATCCGAGTCAAATGAGGCACCAAGTCAAAAAAAAAGTATTCTGTTTGAGAATAAAAATTAAAATTAAATAAAATCTGTTTTGGGATTTATTCCTACCGTTCAACAAATTTTATTGTTATTTTATTTTATTTTTTCAAACGAGAATTAATTGAATAATTCAATTTCGAGATTTATTCCTGTCGTTTAACAGATTTTATTCGATTTTGATTTTGTTTCCAAAAAATATTTAATTAAATAATTTTATTTCGGGATTTAATCCTGCTGTTCAATAGAATTGATTTTGATTTTTTTTCAGAATTTTAATTTTGCCGTTTAACAAAATCAAAGAGTAATATAAACTAGAAATTAAATTTTCTGTTTATTGTGGCCTTAATTGTAGTTTTAAATTGTGAAAGATTAAATTGTAGCTTTAAAAATTATGACATCAAAGAAAAAAAATTATCAACGGTGAATTAAAAAGACAATATGATAGTGCATGTCTAGGATTGGTTCTTTGAAAGACTTGGTATTTAAGCGTGCCAAGTGCACCACTTCTCTTCAAGGTTACCTACCTGGTGCATTGTTTTATTGTGTTTTTCTATTAGACCGTACAAACTTTTGTTTCGAGTTTTAATAAATTCTTGACGTCTAACAAAATTTGATAATTTTTCTAATTCCCATTTCGTTTCAAAAATCTTAACTAAAAAATGGAAACTCCCACCAATTCAACCAATTCACAATATGAAGCTTTGGTTCAAACACAATCTTTGATTCAAAACTCAGTGTTACCGGTGGCAGCTATTATAAGCCACAACGAGAAACCTGCAAAATTCTCTGGACAAAATTTTAAGACTTGGAAACAGAAAATGCTATTTAATTTGACCATGGTGAACTTGGCCAAATTTTTTAAAGATGACTCTCCTACTGTTAAAGAGGGCAAGGTAGATGATGCTACCGCTTTCACTACTGTTGAAGCTTGGAAACATTCTAATTTCCTGTGCCAAAACTACATCCTGAATGGATTTTCAGATGCACTGTACTAAGTGTATAGTGTTAAGAAAACAACCAAGGAATTATGGACATCATTGGACCATAAATGCAAAACCGAAGATGCTGGAGCTAAAAAGCTTTTAGTTGCAAAATTCTTGAATTTTGTAATGATTGATTCTAAACTAGAATCAAGTGCAGGAACTTTAACTGATCATTCACGAAAGTCTTGCTGAAGGGATGGTGATAAATGAAAGTGGCGGCTATTAGTGAGAAGCTACCCACTGCTTGGAATAGCTTCATGAATTACCTAAAGCACAAAAAAAGAAAATGTCAGTGGAAGATTTAATTGTCAAACTTCGGATTGAAGAAAAAAATAGAGGTACTGGAAAAAAACCTCAACAAATCAACAAATAGTGCTAAGGCAAATGTGGTAGAAGTCAATAAGGACTTCAAGAAGGGAAAACAACCTCAAAACGGACCTAAATTGGGACCAAAATGTGACGTTTCCAAGAAGAAAAAATTTCATGGGAAATGCTTCAATTGCAACAAGATGGGGCATAAGTCATCTGACTATAAGCTTCCAAAGAAAGTCAGAACTAATGAGGCCAATGCTGTGGAAGAAATTTCCAAGGAAATGTTTGACATAGATTTATGCGCTGTGATTCTTGAAGTCAACATGGTTGACTCAAGCCCAAGGGAATTTTCGTTTGATACTAGTACCACACATCATATCTGTTGCGGCAAAGAGTCCTTTTTTGAGTTGGTGCCTTGTGAAAAAGGGGAGAAACTCTATATGGGAAATGCTGCGACTTCCAAGATCAAGAGGAAGGGTACTGTGGTCTTGAAAATGACTTCTAACAAAGAACTCAAGTTTCAAAATGTATTGTATGTGCCTGACATACACAAGAACCTTGTTTCTGGGACACTCCTCAGTTTACACGGCTTTAAGATGGTGTTTGAATCCAAGAAGTTAGTTTTGTCTAAGGGAGAATGTTTGTAGGAAAGGGATATGTATTAAATGACATGTGGAAATTTAATGCAATCTCTGTAAAAGCAAAAACTATGAATAAGAATGTTGGTTCTTCTTCTATTTATATGCTTGAGTCATTTAATTTATAGCATGGCAGGCTTAGAAATTTAGAGCACATTCCTTCATTTCACATTAATTATAAACATAAATGTGAAACTTGTGTTGATGTAAAATTAACAAGGTTGTAACACCCCGAACCCGAGACCATCGCCGGAGTCGAACACGAGGTGTTAACAGACTTCAAACCACTTATTTGACATTTCCCAGACAAGCTGCCAATCTGCGTACTAGTCGCTTTAAAAATCATATCTTGAGTTCTGAAATTCGAAATCCAGTTCCGTAAATTTTCCCTGGAACTAGACTCATATACCTATATGGTAGAATTTTTGTATAATTTTTGGTCAGGCCAATTAGTACAGTTTATTAGTTAAATTCTCCCCTATTACAGGGTGCGACTACACTGACCTTCATGCATTACTATTTGGATAACTCCCTGCACAGAGCTTCAATACTGATGCTGTTTGTTTCTATAGAAACTAGACTCAGAGAGGAATCTATACATATATGGCATGACTCCTAATTATCTTTTTTTAATTTATAATGAATTTCCAAAGTCGGAACAGGGAACCCAGAAACCGTTCTGGCCCTGTCTCACAAGAACCTGAATATCTCTTAACATACTGTCCATATGGTCGTTTCGTTACTTCTATATGAAGATAGACTCATCGAGCTTCAATTCCATAATTTATTCACTATTTAATTCCATTCCTACTAAGTTTTGTAATTTTTCAATCCCACGTCACTGCTGCTGCCAGCATCTGTTACTGAAGCAACTATGCCCATTTCGTGATTTCTCATTGATCTAACTAGTAATTCATCATACATATCACAAAATTATAATCATGACTAGCCATACCAAAGGCTAATCATTGTCAAACATCTCCCTACTACACTATTGCCATATCATGAATCTTAACACCAAAATTAATCAGCCATGACATATGGCATAAAAATCGAATTACCAAGACTTACGACCTAACGTTATAAAACCAAATCCAACCGAACATTTATGCCATTTTCGCATGGCTAAAAGTTTACATACCAAATTTCAACAAAACATATTAGCCTATACATGCCGAAATGTTCTCCTAGACCGACTAAAAAGAAGATACCAAAAGTTGCTAGCCGGTGTGATGACTCCGATGACGGCCCGATCACGCAAAAAGAGACGAGTCCAAGAAACCTAAAATAGGTGACAAGGAAACACCGAGTGAGTATATAACTCAGTAAGTCATAAGCAATGCACTACCATCCATTAATAACATTATCACAAGAGGAAGCAAAATGGAACGAGGCTAGTTACTCCATCCATACCGAACCATACCATAGTTCCTCAAACCTATCGGTTCAATCTCATACCAAGTCATGCATTCACATTCCATATACTAATCAATAGGATATTTGAGGCATTTTCATACATCATTTTATTTTCGTTACAATCATACAACTAAACGACCTTTCACCTATTCCACGATAAATCTTATGTACGTGACTTCAATTATAATTGTCACATAGGTTCAAACTTACCAAGCTCAACTTCAAATATAAACATAGCGCCTATTAGTCACGAACTCAAGGTACTTACCCGATCCGCTGTCCGTGATCAACTCAATAATGTCGCACACTTAGTGTCCATAGTGATTCAAAAGTATATATTAAGTCCGCACACTCAGTGCTATATAATCAACTCGCACACTTAGTGCTATATAATCAAACTCGCACACTTAGTGCTACATAATCAAACTCGCACACTTAGTGCTACATAATCAAACTCGCACACTTAGTGCTGTACAATTTAAACCCGCACACTTAGCGCCAATCTCATGATCATAAATGTTTATACCCGCACTCTTAGTGCCGAGATCAACAACTCAATACATCTCACCTCTTTTCTTTTCATTCAACACTTTCATCACCACATACATACATGTATATATATATATTTATCATTCCATTCAGCATCATTACATAGACGTTATGACCATTTAAATTAATACAAACTATATGCTTAATGACTTACTTTATGTTGGGTAAAATAATTCCAAGTCGGCTACTCGATGACCTTCGATTTCCCCTTGTTGGACGCCTCTCCTTTAGGTTCTTGAGCTTAAATAAATAAATCAACTAGTTTAATTACCTTGCTAGTTATTTATATCCCATAACATTAATAGTTTCATATCAAAAGAAGCATACGGCAACATTTTATTTTTTTATTCACCTTATGCTTTTTACTAACTTTAAGCCATTCGGCTATTGATCACCTAAGATCCAATTACTAAAATTAACCCAATAAATATTTCAATAAAACACACATAAATATTATATACACGGCAACCACCCTTGTTAATTACTCATATATATTTTAATAATTTTCATTTCATCTTACAACCATTCTTGTTCAAAACATTAGAACCTTAACTAATACTTATAAATTGTCTCAAGGCCGAATGCATTCTTACTTCCAAAGTAACATAGTCGATGATATATTTTATTTCAAGGTACATATTCATAATTCAAATTCAACCATATAAACCAATATCACCCACTTGATCAATTATAGAGAATTAAAGTTAATATCACAATGTGTACTCTATATGGCCCATTATACATAATCAAATTTAACATCATCTATATATTTACTCATATGGCCGAATATACATACCCCCATATAATATCATTTTCATTCCATTTAACACTTAATTTCCACCACATAAACACTTGGCCGAATAATCCTAAGCTAGCAAAACTCCACATTTGTTCATACCATCTTTTAAATTCACATATATCTAATTAGGTAGCTCATATTTTCCCCTTTCTAATATTTCAATCCAAAATATCAAAACACCATCCTTTTAGCATTTATCCAATAATACCGTATGCACAATTTGTCACCAAAACTAAAGAAAAATCAACATATGGGTTACAATAAGAGCTTGACTACTACTAGATTCTCATAAAAATCAATAGAAATAACATGAACTCCTACCTTATTTAACCTCCAAGATAGCCGAATGCCCTAGACAAATTCCTTCCTCTTTCCCCTTTTGTTTCGCCTTTGCAAGAAGGTAAGGAAGATGAACACACTCTTTCTTTCTTTTTTCTCTTTTCTTTGTCTAGTTACGGCAAATGGAGGGGGGGGGGAGATGGATGAGACAACTTTGTTTTCATCACCCCTCCCTTTTCATTACTTAATTACTAACCCTTTTATTTATTCTTTCTAACATAACACACTAAGCCAACATGTTCCCAACATGTTTCCACCCATAGCATGGCCAGCCACTAGCTCACATTTTGGGTAATTTGACATGCAAACCCATCATTTTCATAACATGCATTAATAAGCCACTTCACATTTGCCTAGCACATTTCTAAATTTTCTCACATAAGTCCTATTTAATAAAATTCACTTACAATTAACAAAATTCAAGCATGAAATTTTCACACATGCATATATACATATAATAAGCATCAAATATGATGGCTAATTATTAGTATGACTCGGTTTTGTGGTCCCGAAACCACTTCCCGACTAGGGTCAATTTTGGGCTGTCACAACGGTCCTCTTTTCAAACTGTTAAAAGAAATATAGAACCACTTGATCTAATACATAGTGATGTTTGTGACTTAAAGTTTGTTCAAACTAGTGGAGGGAATAAATATTTTATTACCTTCATTGACGATAGCATAAAATATTTTTATGTATATTTTCTTAAGAGAAAAAAACTAAGCTACAGAGAAATTTATTCTCTATAAAGAGGAAGTTGAAACGCAACTTAATAAAAAGATTAAGATGATGAAAAGTGATCGTGGTGGTGAATATGTTGAACCATTTGGTGAATACTGTGCACAACATGGTATTATTCATGAAATGAAACCACCATACTCTCCTCAATCAAATGGAGTAGCTAAGAGGAAAAATCAGACTCTAAAGGAAATGATGAATGCATTGCTAGGAAGCTCTGGGTTATCATAGAACATGTGGGGGGAAGCTATTCTATCAGTTAATTACCTTTTAAATCGGGTTCCCCACAAGAAAAAGGACAAGACACCATATGAGTTATGGAAAGGTAGAAAACCTTCCTACAACTACTTGAAAGTGTGGGGATGTCTTGCAAAGGTAATGGCTCTATTACAAAAGCAAATGAAAATGGGTCTTAAAACAGTGGATTATATTTTCGTTGGCTATGCAGATCATAGCAATGCATAAAGGTTTCTTGTGTATGAATAAAAGAATCCTAACATTCACAAGAATACTATACCAAAATCAAATAATGCCTCATTCTTTGAAAATATCTTCCCTTGTAAAGTTAGGGAAGTTGATTCAAGTTCAACAGAACGAACTTCAGAGACTATAGATGAAAATAGTCAAGACAATGTTGAAACTAAGATAGAGCCAAAAAGGAGTAAACGAGCAAGGGGGAAAAATCTTTTGAATCAGATTTTCTAACCTTTATATTAGAGGTTGAACCTCAAACGTATGATGATGCTATACGGTCATCTAAAAGCATTTCATGGAAATATGCTATTAAAAGTGAAATTGACTCCATCATGCAAAATCAAACATGGGAATTAGTGGATCTTCTTCCGGGAATTAAACCACTAAATTCTAAATGGATTTTCAAATGGAAAATTAAAGAAAATGGAACAATTGACAAGTACAAGGCCAGATTGGTTATAAAAGGTTATAGATAAAAGGAAATGTAATGCCCCAAACCTGGCCTGGATGTTATGTCCGAATCTGGCGATATCACAAGGTAATGTGTTTGAAAACCGTAGGTTGTGTTGGAAAACTGTAACTTTGCTTAAAACATTTTCCACTTAGAAACTTTTCATTATTACTTGTTAATTCTAAAGTCGTGTTAATTAATCAGTCAAAAAATTTCAAAATGTTTATTCTATGCGGAAGCTTTTAAAACAGTTTGCATATTTGAGCGTATTTATTAAAACATTTGTTTCGTTTTAAAAACTCGAATATTCCTACTACTAGCAGTTGTAAATCAAACAATAGAAACCTCAAATTAAAAGTAAAAATCCAAAGAGGAAATAATTACAATAAAATACCCAAAAATAAAATCAAAATTTTAATTCAGTACTAAATCGAATTAAATAGGTCGTGTGGCCACCGCTGAGTCCTCTGTCGCACCAATCCGCCTATGTATGGGGATTACCTGTATAGTCAAACCAGAAGGGTGAGTTTACGAAAACTCAGTGTGTAATCCCAAAATAAACAAACAGACAAAAACAATCACAGTCTGGGCCTGAGCCTGAGCCTTTTTCAGTATAAGTGACAATATCAGTTTGGGCTTTAGCCCACCTCAGCCCAGAAGCAATCATGTGTTTGGGCCTTGACCCATTACAGTAACAATAATCAGTACAGTAACAGATTATACAGTATACAGGTCCTACCCAGCCAGCCTCTACACTCCATTTCCGTCCAACCCTACACTCCATGTGGGGATATAATCAACCCACGATCCCTACACTCCAAGTAGTACCAAATGCGGCACCGTACAGTAATATGCAGCTGGGCTGCCAGTAAGTTAGGCTCCAAGCCTTTCAGTACACTTCCTCCGATCAAAATCAACCTATCCCCATTCGATGCATCATACAATCATGTCATGCCAAATCATGGTATCATACATGAAATTAGTACAATTTCTAACAACATGCTCTTTATACAGGTATACATATATATAAATATCGTATATGGATATAACAGTCATTCAGTCAATTGGGGTTCTAGGTAAGCTTAGCGACCCTACAGTAAGTTCACAGTCGACTTGGGCAACCTGTGCAACCTTAGCAGTCAAACAGTGAAAATGGGCCCACAGCCCATGTAGGCCCACACGCTCGTGTGGCCTACAGACCTAAAATGGCTTTGACTGTATGGGTCTCATGGCCTGGCCCAATATTCCCACACACCTGTGAGGTTCACTTGTGTGGGACCCACATGCCCGTGTGGCCCTCGCGTCCGTGTGGCCCTCACGGCCCAATCTAGTTAGGCCTATGAATCGCACATGGCCAACCTGGTTGATCACACGCCCATGTTTGATCACACGGCCTACCATACGAGCGGTCTCATGCTCGTGTGGCGTCGCCAGTCCCATTTATCGACTTTTAACGACTAGCGTTTACAGTGATGTGATTACACACTGATGCGGTCATTGAAAGCACCAAAAATATCCTATCCCTAATAAATAATGAAAAAGAATAGTAAAAGGAAAGTAGGGTCAAATCCTCAAGGATTAGATTTGCACAATATCTTGTTCCGTGAAATCCTAGGTAGAATCTTTCCCAAGAAAACCTACGTTCCTGAAAAAAATAAGAAAAATAACAGAATTAAAGGTTTGGATCTGGAAACAAAAAATAAAATAAAAACAGAATTAAGAATATTGAATCGAAAATTTGAAAAATTAAAAATAGAGTTAAGAGAATAAAATTCTTATGGGAGATTCTAGCCCCAGGTTGTCTCGTTCCGCCTTGGGTTCAATCCTCGGCTTTTAGATGATCCTTCCTAAACCAAATAAGCCAGTTATAGTGGAAAAGGATGCCTACGACCACCAGCTCCAAGGATTTAGACTTACGATTTAGTGGAACCTGACTCTAGCCAACAATCGCTTCTATCGGATCGTCTTATGCTAGATCAACACTTCTCAATGGCGAATTCCACACCATTTTCTATCTTAGGTTCGCCAACCTCTGATGCAGTAAGCTAACGAACCGACTGTGCAACCTTCCCAAAACATACAAAGCGGCCGCCTTTGCATACGTTGAAAAGCTTACTTCTTAAGGGACATGGATGAAAACATCAGCCCCGTAGTGCGGAGAAATGATGAATACTCAGCGAGGAGGCTAAGTACGGACTCCAAGCCTCGAGAACCCTTTTTGGGGAATATCGACAACTTTCGGCTAGATGGGTTTAGTGGCTCATAGTTGTGGTGGAAAAGAAAATAAATATAATAAAAATGGAGATTTTATTGAAAGGAAATATGAGAAGAACAAAAGCTTAGACTTTTGGGGAGAGAGTATTTACAGAAAAAGATCCATCTCTTTTGAGTTACTTCACCCCCTATTTATAGTACTAGGGGAGATAGTCTAATCCTACTTAAACTCCCAAAAGATAAATACATTTAATTGAAGATAAATAAAATTAAATAAAATTAAATCCTAAAATTAAATAATCCTTAATAATTATCTTAATATTAATTATCCTAATATAATTAAAATAGAGTTTGATAGATTAAAATCTTTTTCTTTTTGCATTTCAACCCTTGTGTCCTCCATGCTTGCACTTTTGGCTCCAAATTTTCCTTGTGTCGCACATTGGCCCATTTTATCTCTAAATTCACACTTTTGGCCCTTAATTTTGCTTTTGCCTCAAATTTAGTCCCTATGAGATAAAAGATTATAAATAGCTCAAATTAGCAGGATCATACTCATAATAAATACATAATTAATACATAAAATACGTTATTCTAGAGTGTTATCACACACTTGAAGCATTTTTTATGCTAATGTCACCACGATAACTCTAACACCCTAAAACGTCAACTAGAGCTTAGAACGAATTTAATCACAATCGAAAAGCGGTAGTCAAATAGACAACATCAACAATTATACAAAAGCTCACTTACCCTTAACACTTCAACGACAAATCAATGCTATAACAGCCCCAGTCCACTCAATTCCTTGTTGTCAAAATAGAAAGTAACCCTCCAATCAATTACCTTTAATCGATAATTAATCAAAATTCAGTGAGGTATACTAACTATAATCATAAAAAAAACCCTTACCTTCGGTTAATCAACAGAGATCCTAAACACTTAAATCGTTGAAGACCACTGTTCAGCCTCTCGATTAACACTTAAAACCAACTGAAATCCCTCTTAGTCAATTAATAAGCAAAAGAATCGATAGTCTAACAATAGTTCCAGGCTTACCAACCACGTACAACACAACGATATGCAATCCCGAATAATTGAATAGAAAAATGCAAGTGAAAGAGGAAAAAAGAATAGCAATTAAAATTTTGGCTGCAACAATGGGGAGTTGAGGGAGGAAAAACGATAGAAAATGGGGAAGAAAAGAAAAAGAAAACGGTGGAGCAAAAAGAAAACAAAAAACTATGCCAAATGACTGAAATTGGGAGAAAGATAACTCCACAATCCCATATTTTCCTCCTAAAATCACTCCAACACTCCAATCCCATATTTCCCTCCTAAAATCACTCTAACACTCCCCTACCACGCCATTACTACTCAGAAACTCAGTCAAAACAACCTATTGCCGAAACAAAGAGCAAAAATTATCCTCTTTGCCTACGCAGAGACTCAAACTCCAGACCTCTTGTAACATTAGCACTCCACTTAACCACCAGACCAGCAGGCCCATTCTGACATATTCCACCAATATTTATTTATAAGCCTACTGGTTAGAGATAAAGGTTTATTCAATTAAAAAAAAATTTCCCAAGTCAAAGCTTTGAACCCAAGACTCCTTAGACACTCCCAGAACACATAACCACTGAAGCAAACATATGTTTGTGTCACAAACATACAAAAATAAATATACAAAAAGGATTTTTGGGGCATTACAGGAAAACCTTGACTACTTTGATACATTTTCTCCATTATTCAAGATAACTTCTATAAGGATGATACTTGCAATTGACACCTTTCGAAATCTATAAGTACATCAACTGGATGTTAAAAGAGCTTTCCTAAATGAAGATCTTGATGAAGAAATTTACATGGAACAACGTGAGGGTCATGTAGTTCCAAGACAAGAAAGGAAAGTTTGTAAATTGGTAAAGTCTTTATATAGACTTAAGCAAGCACAAAAACAATGGCATGAGAAGTTTGATAATATCATGATGACAAATGACTTTAAGATTAATGAATATGACAAATGTGTGTATGTCAAAACTATTGATATTGAATATATAATCCTATGCTTATATGTTGATGTCATACTCATTATTAGAACAAACAATAAAATGGTAAAACGTGCCAAAGACATGTTAAATTCAAGGTTTGACATGAAAGATATAGGACTAGCTGATGTGATTTTGGGCATCCAAACCAAAAGGTTATCTGGAGGTCTCATATTGACTCAATCACACTATGTCGACAAGATTCTTAGGAAATTTAGCAAGGATGATTCTGGTATAGCCAGAACCCCAATAGATAGAAGTCAACATCTGTCCAAAAACAAAGGTGAGAATGTTGACCAAGTGGAATATGCAAGGGTCATAGGCAGTCTAATGTACCTTATGAGTTGTAAGACTAGATATTACTTTCACCGTGAGCAGTTTAAGCAGATTCACAAGAAATCTAAGGGAAAACCACTAGAAAGTGATTGTGAGGATACTTAGATATCTTAGATATACTCAAGATTACGGATTGCATTATTCTAGAGATCCTGCTATTTTATAAGGATTCTCCGATGCCAGTTGGATATCTGATATTCAAGATGCCAAAAGCACAAGTGGGTATGTTTTTACATTAAGAGGAGGAGCTGTATCATGGAAATCCTCAAGACAAATGATTATAACCAAATCCATAATGGAATCTGAGTTTGTAGCTCGACACAAATATGGAGAAAAGGCTGAATGGCTTCGAAACTTCTTGGAGGATATTCCTGACTGGCCAAAGCCTGTACCCAAAATATGTATATATTGTGACAACCAAACAACAATTGGTAGAGCACAGAATGTAATATATAATGGTAAGGTGAGAAATATGCGTTATTGTAATAGCTTGATTTTCAGTAATGTCGAAAACAGTGGTTCGAGACCACCAAATCTGATGAATAAGCTCGTAAATTTTATTATTTAATATTTGTGAGTCAAATATGGTTTTAAAAATATTTTTGAATTAATAACTTATTTCTTATAATGAATTATTAGATTTGAGTGATAAAACCCTAGTTCAAGTGGTTTTGAAAAATGAGGTATCGGGACCCCGTTTCTATAAATCGAGCCATAAATATTTTTATAAATATTTATGGAGTGTCATTAAGGTGGTATTAAAGTTTTGTTGAAAAATTTTAACGTTTTGATAGTGAATTAAGAGTAATTAGGTATAAGGACTAATTGCATAAATGGTGAAAGTTGAGTTATAAATTAAAGAAAAATTAAAGGGACTAAAGAAGCAATTATGCCATTATTTCTTTATGAGACGGTATAAGGTAGAATTTTTGTAAATTTATTATATATATCATAAAATAAACCTTAAGTGTTAAGTATATATCTTATATTATATAATAATATATTAATATATAATAAAACAAAAAAAAGTATTAAAAAGAAACAAAGCAAAAACGAAACAGAAGGAAAAAGAAAGAAAGAAAGAAAAAGAAAAGCGAGAAAGAAGGAGATGAAGTCCTTAGGGGTTTCAAAGTTCCAAGTTCAATTGGTTAGTCAATTTAGTCCCTTTTTGTAATTTTTATATTTTTGAGATTGTTACAATTAGGTCCAACTAAACATTACCTTTGTTTTTTATTTTGTTAAAGATTTTAGATGTTGCCATTGATGAATCTATATGATTTTTATGTTAAATGATGAATTTGAGATATTAGTTGTTAATTAAAAGTATTTTGTTAAGTGATTTTGATGAATTTTTCGATTAAGGATTAATTTGTTAAGTTAGTAAAAATACAAGGGTTTGTTGTAAAATTATTGCAAAAATGGGCTGTATTGAATGCAATGAATATTCAACTAGCATGGGTTTGTATTAAAAAAGGTTAATTTTCATGTTTTGGGTTCAGTGACTAAATTGAATAAAAATAAAAACTTTAGGGCAATTTTGTAAAAATTTAAAAAATGATCAAATTGCATGAAATAATTTTTTTACCGTCTAAATTAATATATTGATTTAAATTATTAATTTAGATCAAGATCGGGTGAAAATTTGAGGAAAATAAAAAATTTCCAAAATGCCCCTAAACTTTGTATTTCTGCAATTAACCAGGTAAGTTCGTGTAATTAAATTGTATATTTATATGTTTTAAATTGAATGTTTTGTATGTAATTTGTGTAAATTTTCATGTATGAAATTAATCACATATATGACGATGATCGACAAATATTAAGTCCCGTTTGAATAAATGAAATTCGATGGATATCGGGTTCCTGAATTAGTTGTGGTCCTGCATGTGTTGCGGACACAGCACAGCTCGAAAGAGCGTCCCGTTATTAGCTCTTATGAGCTTCCCGTTATGTGGTTCTTGCGAGCTTCCCGTTAATAGCTCTTCGAAGCATCCCGATTGGTTGTGACCCTACATTTGTTGTGGACACACCGCAGCTCTTATGAGTGCCTCGATTAAAGGCTCTTTCATGAGCTTCTTGAAATATGGCCCTTTAGAGCTTCCCGATATTGGCTCGCTTGAACTTCCTGATATTGGCTCGTATGAGCTTCACGTTAATGGCTCTCCGGAGCTTCTCGTTATACAGCTCACATGAGCTTCCCGTTATATGGCTCAAAAGATTGTCCCGTTTATGTGCTTGTATGAGCATTCTCGAATATGAATTGATGGATTTTAGATTTGTACACTTCATGTGTACTACTTGTGTATCCATCAATATTTTAAATGATTCAACGGGCAAAGTTCTGACATGAGAAAACATGAAATTGAAATGTACAATACCAATATATACCCGAAATATATGGAATTGATATATGAATACAAGATGTGGAAAGTTTATGAACATGGAAATTTGATTATTATTGAGCTAATACATGTTTCTTGATATTTATACAAAATACATGGAAATTATGGTACATGATATATTGATAGAATGAAATGAATGATATATGATTATGAAGAAATGGTAGGAGAATAATATGTATCACGATATGTACATATATGAATATTTTTTATATGACGATACAAGGAAATTATGTAAGTTGAGACGAGTAATAAACTCAGGTGTGACATATTGAGAAAATAATATTATCAATGTTAAATTTATATAAAATATGTTTAAAACACTAACAAGTGTTGTTGTTTGATGCTTAGGCAAGTGCCAAGCTATTGGTTAAATGGTAATATGTTTATTTATATGATGCATTTAAAGGTTAAATACTCAAATGAAAATATGTCAATACTTATGAAAGAGTGGTAAGATTTAAGTTCTACAATTTCTTATGAAATGACTTATCATGTGATTAATTCGAAAAAGACTATGTTTAAATGCACTAGCTTGTGGCTATGGTTGAATGATATGTTTATGACTGGTGTGTTATGCATATGGAATGAGTGTGGAAAGTAAAGAAATGCAAATGAAAATAAAGAAATTTGAAAGAGTTAAAGTTGTTTAAAATCCTACTATGCTAGGAATAATATGTATAAGTGATGTTGTAGATTTATTCACCTTATGAGTTATTGAATATAACTTCACAAGCATAACTTCACGAGTTATTGAATAATATGTATAAGTGATGTTGTAGATTTATTCACCTTATGAGTTATTGAATATAACTTCACGAGTATTGCGGTGTCAATATTGGATTATTCTTGATATGTATAAATTTGATATTTGAAATGAATTGATATGATTAAAGTTTATACAAGCTTACTAAGCATTCATTGCTTATGTAGTTGTTTTCCTTTACTTTCCAGATTATCGGAAGCTCGATCGGGTTGGAAGCTTGTCAGAGATATATTACACTACCCAACGGTTCTATCGGTACTTTCAGATGTTTTGATTTTGGTTATAATGGCATGTATAGGTATTTTGGTTAATGTTGACCTATATGTGTTTTGTTAAAATTAGTCACTTATTTGGCCTGTGTGTTGGCACATTTTGGTTTGGTGCATATTTGCCTTATATGATTGATGTGTGGTTTGGTTAATGATTGTACAGTAAAAGGGTAAAATGTTAGCTAAAAGTGCAATTATATACATGTGTTTTGGGATGTGATGAATTGATCAGGAATCGGCACCTTAATATATAAGGTATAAATATATTTAAATATATTAGTATATAAAATACATTTTGGCACCAAATGGTATGTTTTGGTAGGTAAGTGACTTGGTTTCAAATAATGCAAATTAGCTTGGTAAACCTTGGGTACAATTATGCATATATATTAGTTGTACATACGAATATATTGAATACAAGAACACACATGTTATAATCTGCATCTGAGGTACCTAAAGGAATATTGGTTGTATGTTAAGATATTATATATTTAAGGCTTGATTTTTACTTGTTTTGGATGACATAATATGGCTTGTTTGTATGTATGATGATAACTATAGGTACATGCCTTGTTGGGTGAGAACAATGGCTTATAAAATAGCTTATTTTTGTCTACATGGGTATGTGTCTCAGTCGTGTGTAACACATGGCTAGGTGACATGACCGTGTGTTCCCTATCTCTTTTAAAGAGTGCAAATCAGTATACTCACACGGCCTAGCACACAGGCGTGTGGCTTGGCCGTGTAACCTAAGTCAAAAGCTTCCAAGTTTGGACATGGGCTGAGACACGACCGTGTGCCCCTATTTCGAATGCTCATATGGCTTGAGATATGGGCGTGTCTCTTGACCTTGTGAGACACACAGCCTGACCACACGGGCATGTGTCCCCTACAACTTGGACAAAAAATTTATGTTTTCTGAAAAATTCTCTGAGTACCTAGTTTAGTCCCGACTTATTTCCAATGTGTATTTTGGGCTTCGAGGGCTCATATAAGGGTCTTTATGATTGACTTCTGATATGAATACTACATGATGTGAAATATCTATTTACTTGATCTGTAAATTCCAGTAATGCTCCGTAACTCTGTTTCAGCGACGGATACTAGTTAGGGGTGTTATAGTCGTCGACACAATACCGTTAGACGACTGATCTCAAATGGAGTTATCTCTACTGATTTTGCAAGATCAAAATATAACATTGTGGATCTGCTAACTAAAGGCTTAAATCGAGTTCAGGTTGATAAAATATCGAAAGGAATGAGACTAAATCCCATGAAAATTAGAGGTGCTATATGAAACCCAACCTAGTTTACTGGAGATCCCAAGATCTAAGTTCAAAGGGACAACCTAATTGCATAGACCTTATGAGGTCACTGTGGGGGTTCTTATCCCAAGTTCGTTCCTATGATATAAATAGTGATTTAAAGTGAGATAGGTTAAGCAAAGCTTTTAACGACCATTATGTGTTTCGATAAGCCGAGCAACATAAGTCACTTATGTGAGAATGAAGTGGGGCCATTTCGAAGAGACTACTAGAGCATAGTTCTCTCAAACTCTTACAAAACCATGAAATGTTCATGGCCATATGAACATACCCATGAGAACGAAGACCTTTCTAGGGAGGTAGTTGTGTGAGGTATATCATTGTTTACACAAATGGCAGAACAGTTCAAGGACATCATGTCTACTACTTAGCTAGTAAAGTAAATATACTTTCACAAGGGAAGGTTCAAGGGTTGATGCCTACCTATACTATGCAACTATCAATCATAGAATCTATCACCACATCGAGTCCATGTTTTCATTAAAATTATCAATTTCATTCATGTCGGGGATTTTTGTAAAAATATGATTTTAGAATCTTTGAGGCATATTTTTGATTGGTAAAAGAGGAGTTTTGAATCATAAAATTATGATTATGTTGAGGAAAATAAAAAGCATTAGTCCCACATTAATTGGGAATCAAGTGTGGAACTTGTATATATATGTAAACCAACTTGGTGGTTATTGAATGACTAAACTAATGCTCTCCCTCGTGCGCAGGGGGGTGCGAATCCAAATCCACTAGTGTTGAGGGCGCACCCGCACGACGTAGGCGATGCGAAATGTCCGGACCGGTCGGGCCCTTTTACACCTGTGGATCTTTTAACCCAATACTTATTTTATTTTTTCTCAGTAGATATTATATATAATCTATTTTAAAGGACAAATATCTCGATTTAATTTTATTCCAATCAAATTGATTTGATTTTATTCAAATTGATTTAAAGGCTCCTTTAATGCATATTTGTATCTTTATTCATGGAAATTTCCAAAAGTCCTTCATATTGAATGCCTATAAAAACATAGAAGTTTCCAAAAGTCCTCCATATTGAATGCTATAAAAACCAAAAGAATACTGTAGAATTTTTTAGAGACAAACAACGAATTTATTTCACTCTAAAAAATTCTTTTCTTTTTCTCTCCAAATTTTCAAATGTTTCGATGATAGAAGAAGGCAAGATTTGTTTGTTGATCACTGCAGAGGTACTACTACGGTGATCATTTTGCTATTGTATCCTGGGAGATAGACGACCAATGTTTCTGATGCGATCTCATACTCGTTTGTTGTTTGTCAAAGTATGAGATCGTATCAGAAATA
Source organism: Gossypium hirsutum (assembly GCF_007990345.1). Classification (NCBI taxonomy): domain Eukaryota; kingdom Viridiplantae; phylum Streptophyta; class Magnoliopsida; order Malvales; family Malvaceae; genus Gossypium; species Gossypium hirsutum. The sequence continues at coordinate 24,021,221 of NC_053444.1, forward strand.
GGTAGATGGTTGTCAAAGGCTGAATTTGGACAAAAATAGGTTTAACAAAAAGGGTTACTTGGTTGATATGGTAGATGGTTGAGTTGAGGATGGGCTTAACAGCTGAAGAATGAACCAATATTAGAGAATATCGACCCAATTCTTAGAATAGCTCTTAAGTTGGAATGGATGATAGTTTGAACCGTAACCCACTATCTATTGGAGATAGGAACCAAACGGTATAATTGGAATGCCACACTCGTTGGAGTGATAAGTTCACAAAGAGAATCAGATTGACACCACTAGACTAGCTAGATAAGTCAACTTGACTCACAAAAGAACAAAAAGAGTCGAACAACTCACAATTAGATTAAAATTCATCAAAGGTTCAAAACTTCCAAATACAAGAATTGAGCTTAGTATTTATAGCTCTACAAAAGTCCAGCCAAATGGACTAATTTAATTCACCTTAATTGAGCTGACTAACTATTGAGCTATTCCACATGACTTTTGAAGACTCCTATGCATAGGTGACACCAACAGCCATGTCATTTGCACTCCCCAAACAGCCAAAACGTGTAGCCTTTAATTTGAGCTGATGGTTTAAGTAGATGATCAGTTTTGGATGGTGTGAACATGGTTGATGCTTTCTTGGGAAGCCGAATGTGTAGTCCCCATTTTAATGTGGCATAGGGCACACGAACAGCTCGTAAGGTGTGAAAACTCAAAATTGGATGGTCACTTCGTGTGAACATAGCATCCAGCTGATTTGACTAATGTGAAAGCAATTGTGTCCATTGGATTCCACGAAAGGTTGCTTGGAAGAGATCAACCAGCAGCTCCCCCATGCATGCACGTCCAAATGCATGTTTCCCCCTTTAATGTCGTCCATTGAACACCCTACAAGATACATTAAACACAGCTTTAAACATAATTTAATTGGTCTGAACTAAAGACATGTATTAAAGATGTCTAAACTAGAACATATTCAAAACATGTATTTAAGATGTCCTAAACTATGACATAATTAAAAACCCTTATTAAAGATGTTCAGATTATGACATAATTAAAACTCATATTAATGATGTTCAAATTATGACATAATTTAAGACTTAAACTAATTTAACTAAATAACTAGAACCGAATTTAATTCTTTATTCCAACAAATAACTTCACAAGTTGAAGAAAGCTAAAGTTGAGCTTGAACCAAATTGCATGACACGCATGGAGTGCATGTCCATGATTGATCAATGAACCCCGCAATGGCTTCACCCCAAATTCGATTAATAAAGCCCGCAACAACTTCCTTGAACCTTTTAGCTCGAGCTCGCGTAATCGGTCCCGTTGGTAGCTCCATTGGTTCTTCGGCAGCCTTAGTTGGGTCTTAGACCATGATCGCATCAGTTTCTCAAAGTACCATTGGAGCACCCGACTCTATCTTAAGGAAACTGTGAAAACAGACCTCAACATCTAGTAAAAATCGATTTCCTTATTCGATTTCTGGTTTTTTTTTCAAGTTCTTGTTTATTTAATTATTTTTTAGACATGATGTTTTTAAATAAATATAGATATTTTTTTGCTTAGATCTAGTGTTTTTTACATAAATATAAATATTTGTTTATATTATTTGTTCAAATCTTGTATTTATTATAAATATTTATATTTATATTTGTTCGCTAACTTGTTTTGTCCTACAAAATATACTTCAAATATTTATACTTTAATACATTTGGAATTTAGTTTTTTTACTTTTATTTCAAGACATTTAGTCTTTTATTTTTTTTTTTGGATTAAAAAATAGAAATCCAAATACTAACATCATTAAATTTTTTGTTAAATTTAGGTTTATTACAAAACTATTTTTGTTATATGACTATCAAGTGAGTTTTTTAATTATTTTAATATGTCACACCAGACAATTTAATATGTTAAACTTTCAACAACTCAAAGAAATCATACTTCATTATTATTCTCATAAACCGATTACAAGTATTTAATGTATGTAATCTCAACTAACAAACATTAACAGAAACATTAGCTGCTTGCTAACTGATAACCGATAGTAACAGAAAACTGTTATTCCTAACATGCCCCGTACTTATCAACTTCTCTTCTCATCAATTACTTCTTGACTCATATAAGTAACACAAAGTTGATTTCGAAACTTAGTGAAAATTCCTACTGATAGTGGTTTTGTCAGTGCATCAGCAATTTGATCTAAACTCGAGACATGACCTACTTGAAGTACTCCATCTGTAACTTTTTCTCTGGCAAAAAAAATCCATCTCAACGTGCTTGAATTTTGAGTGTAGAACCGGGTTTCCTGCTACTGCAACAGCAGCAGAACTGCCACACCATATCAAGGCCTTCTTTGGAACTAGAACACACAACTCAGTTAGTAATGACCGAATCCAAACCAACTCTGCAGTGAGATGAGCAACACTTCTTTATTCTGCCTCTACCGTCGACCTAGAGATTACTTGTTGCTTTCTTGAGCTCCAGGAGATTGGATTCCCTCCAAGGAACACACAGAACCCAAAAGTGGACCTACGATCATCCACATCAGAACCCCAACTGGCATCCGAGTATCCTTCAAGTAGAAAATTCGATGATCGAATGAACTTCAACCCATAATTCAGTGTGCCTTGTAGATATCTTAAGATTCTTTTCATAGCTTTGAAATGTAAATCCAAAGGTTTATGAATAAATTGAAAAACCTTGTTAACAGAATAAGCTGACAAACCTTGTTAACAGAATAAGCTATGTACGGTCTAGTAATTACCACATATTGCAAGACACCAACAATACTTTGATAATTATGCTCATCTTCAATGGGACAGCCTGTATTAGCTGAGAGACGACATGTGGTGACCATCGGTGTAGGTAAGCTATTGGACCTATCCATGGAGGCACGTTGAAGAAGATCCAAAATGTATTTCCTTTGTGTAAGAAACATACCTTGCGAAGTGTAATTGACTTCAATACCAATGAAGTAACTTAGCTTCCCTAGGTCTTTTAACGAGAACTTGGCATTTAGTTGGGTAACGAAATCACCTATGGTCTTAGCATCATTCCCAGTAACGATAATGTCATCAACATATATCAGCACATAAACTAACTGAGACTCAGACCGAAAAATGAATAGGGAATTATCGGCTTTGGAAACTTCAAACTTCATAGATACCAAGAATTCTCTCAACTTATGAAACCAAGCCCGAGGTGCTTCTTTGAGACCATACAAAGCCTTCCGTAGCTTGCAAACTAACTGCTCACCATTTGACCCTTGTTGTTCGAACCCAGAAGGTTGCATCATGTAGATCTCCTCACTCAACTCCCCATTTAAAAATGCATTATTAATGTCAACCTGTCTAAGTGGCCAATTAAAAGACATTGCTAAAGCAAGGACAACTCTGATCGTAGTTGGCTTAACAACCGGGCTAAATGTTTCTTGAAAGTCAATACCAGCTTCCTGCAAATATCCCTTAACCACAAGCCTGCCGTTGTACCGAGCAACAGAACCGTCTACATGTCTTTTGATCTTAAAAACCCATTTACAACCAACAGCTCGACATCCTGCAGGTAATGGCATGAGATCCCAGGTATGATTAGCGAGCAAGGCACTATATTCTGCTCGAGCAGTTTCTGTCCAGGTCGGGCTTTAAAAGGCTTCATTTATGGTCAAAGGTTCCTTTTCAGCCAGAACCGAAGCTATAATTTTGGGCTTAAAAATTCCACTTTTAAAACGAGTCTACATGGGGTGAACACTGACATTCTATGGAGCTTCTGTACTACACTCATTCTGACCACATGATGGTAAGGCTTTTGTTGGAAGAGGAAAGTCAGCTGAGGAACTGGAATGAGAATTAGTTCGATGAGATGGGACTGAGGAGTGTGCCGATGGGACTGAGGAGTGTGCCATAGGAGATGTTCTGACAGATCTTGTATCTACTTGTGCTAAAATAGTCTCAAGAGAATTACCAGCCACAATGATAGGGAGCATGGTCTTCTGCTTACAAGAATCCCTCATGGAACTTACTGGGAATTTGGAACAAAACCCCCCATGAAACGAAAAACTGTCATCATCGAACCGAACATGTCGAGAAAGATAAACTCAACCATCTTCAGTAAAACACCTAAACCCTTTTACATTGGGGGAACTTCCAAGAAAAACACATACTTTAGACCTGAATTGTAGCTTATGTTGTTGAAAAGGTCTCAAATCGGGATAACAAGCACAACCAAATACCCTAAGAACACCATAGTCAGGCTTGTATTCATGAAGTTTTTCATATGGACTCACTTGATGCAAAATCGGTGTAGGTAGTCTATTTGCTAAGTAAACAGCATACGCAAAGGAATAATATAGAATTTCAAAGGTATACCAGACTGAGCTAGAAGAGACAAACCCATATCAACAATTTGTTTATGCTTCCTTTCAGCAACTCTGTTCTGCTCGGAGGTGTAGGGGCAAGTAACCCTATGTTGGATACCTAAACGAGAAAGCTCATTTTCCAAAACACGATACTCTCCCTCATCCGTTTGTAGCATCTTGATAGATCGACCAAATTAAACTTTGATCATTTGATAAAAATTGGCAAAATAGTGAACAACCTCAGATTTATTCTTAAGAAAATAGATCCACGCGTATCTACTATACATATCAACAAAGGACACGTAATAGAAAAATCCATTTTAAGACACGTGAGCTGGTCTCCATACATCAGATACTACAAGTTCAAAAGGAACCATGTACACTATAGTGGAAGAAGAAAAAGGGAGCTTTTGGGCCTTGCCCATCTGATAGGCCGTACATATAGGAGGTAAACTACGTTGTACAAAAGGAACTTTACAAGACTTCAAAACATGAGCCAAGACGTTGGAGCAAGGATGGCCAAGCCTGTTGTGCCATAGAACAGCAGATGAGAGTTGAGCACTATTTACCAAACACGAACTAGACTTCGAAAGGAAACTGTCACTGTTGGGAGTAGATTTGGACAACTGAAATCTGTATAGGCCCTCATGTATGTAGCCTTCGAGAAGGATCTTCCCTGCCTGAATGTCCTTCACAAAACACAGAAATGGATGAAACTCAAAATAAACATCGTTATCTTTAGCAAACTATCCCACAAAAAATAAGTTCTTCCATACTGTAGGAACATGTAACACATACTGAAGATGTAGAAGTCTAGAACCAGCCACAATAGTAGAAGAGTCTACATTAGCTATAGATGCAGACTTACCATCGCCCATAACGACTTGATCTGTACCTGTATAAGGAGATACAGACGTAAGATTGGATCTTTCAGGTGTAACATGATTCATTGCACCAGAATCTGGATACCAAGTTTGATCAAATGCTGGTGAGGGTGACGATCAAGAACAGGTGCCAGAACAATTAACCATAGAGGAGCATGTTGTCGAGGAAGGAGCAAAATCATGAGCCTGATGAAAGTTGACTGAAGGATTTTGACCAAAAAAGTTCTCATCAAATCGATGGTAATAGTTCTGCACAATATGACCAATCTTACCACGAAGTTGACATTGGGGTCTAGAGTGAGACCAGCCCCGACTAGTGCCTCTAGTTTTCCCACGCAACCAACTGCGGCCCGAACCACGATACCCTTGCTTGGAAGTCTGAGAGTAAGGGGTTTTGAACCTGCTGAGTCATCTTGATATTTGGTTAACTTTGCTTGCAAAGGAGTTTCTGATAGAAGAGCTAAGTGTCTAGCCTCAAAATCAAGAAACATATCAGTCAATAAATCCAAAGATACTGAAGTTGCAGACGCAAAGACTCGAATAGACTTGTATTCAATAGGAAGTCCGGACAGAATAACACTGACTTGTTCTCTTTCTGTAACTAAGTTGTCAACAGCTGTTAAGCTATCACTAAGAGTCTTCACCTTAAACAAATATTCTTTAATGGTTAGACTACCTTTCTTGATCGAATATAATGCATGACGCATACTCGAGATCTTGATACTTGATGTGGTACCAAACCTTCTTTCAATGGTAGTCCAAACATCAAAACTTGTCTTAGCTGCTGTGAGATAAACCAAAACCTCATCTGTAACCGTCGAAAGGAGCTAAGAAGCGAGAAATTTATCCTGCTTCTTATGAACAAGAAAGGAAGGATTGTCAGCAAGATGACCATCAGCCTCTGCAAGAACCGTAAGAGGAACAGAAATCGTGCCCAAGACAAAGCCTTCAAGTCCATAACCTTGAAGAATCAGCAACAACTGATGCTTCCACAATAAGAAGTTATGTTCTGCAAGTTTGACCGTATCATGCTTGGTAAAATAATGAACTGTCGATGATCCACCATTACCAAGATCCTGCGACTGGACTGCTCCACCAGTGTTTGATAATGGCGTGGAGTAGCAGCACCTAGTATTGCCTTAGTATCCATGAAGAAAGAAAAGCGAAAACAAAACTGTTAGATAAAAAAAAAAGGCTCGTGATACCATGTTAAACTTTCAACAACTCAAAGAAATCATACTTCCTTATTATTCTCATAAACCGATTACAAGTATTTAATGCATGTAATCTCAACTAACAAACATTAACAGAAACATTAACTACTTGCTAACTGATAACTGATAGTAACAGAAAACTATTATTCCTAACATAATAAAAAAAATTTAATAGTGTTAACAATTGGATCGAAATTTTAAAATATTAAAAGTAAAAGTACTAAATTTTTTAAAATAAAAATAAAAAATAAATTTTGAAAGAATAAAAGAAATAGAGCATGTATTTTATAAAAATAATTCTCTTAAATGTAAATTTCATATCTTATCTATGAATGAGTCGCACATATAAACCTAAGTCTTCCCTATGTTTTAACTAAAATATATTATTTAATATTTAAATTTTAGTTATTTTAATAAGTTTAGAATATCATATAATATTTATTTAGGTAAATTATACTCATGTTTATTCTAAGATAGGGTTTCTTTTGTTTTGATCATTCTAATTATATATTTTAATTTAATTATTTTAATTAAGGTAATTCTTTAATAAATTGTTGCCATGACATATTAATTAATAATATCCCACGATGGAAGCTTAACACAAATCGGTAGAGAGAGAAGCCACGGCCACCACAGCAGCGGCTGCCAGAGGACGTTGAAAGATTGCAGAAAAGAAACTACCATATCAACATGAGCCATCCCTCGAACAAACATTAAAAATCCAATCCATAGGTAAAAAAGGAAAAACACAAGAAAAATAAAAACAAGGATCACATGCGAAAAATAAGGAGAACCCAATTATGACCCTAAGAAATTAAATCAAATAGAGGAAAAAGAATCGTGAAAAGAAAACATGCCAACAAAATGCCATCAAGCAAATAAGCAAAAGCCGATTTTTGGGTTAAGAGAAAGGGAAAAAAAAGTGTTTTGAGGTATAGGAAGAAAAGAAAAGTAAAAGAAAAAAAAAGTTTTGGAATAATTACAAAGAAGCCTCTAAATTTTGGTTAAAAGTTTTAAAAAAATATCACATTTCGAGTTAATATGTTACGTCAACAATTTATTAATTGATTAATAAAAATTTTAATGACAATGACGAATTTAAATAATTATCTTAATTAAAGTGATTTAATTGAGAAAAAAATTAAAATGACTAAAAAAGACTAATCCAATTTTAAAGTAAAAAATAGTTCATACAATATGATTGAAAATCATACTAGACTTAAATGTTTGAGTGAGTGATTAGTTTGTTCTAATTTTTTAAAATTCAAATCTATTTTTAAATCTTTACTTTTTCAAATTTGAAATTCAAATCTAATTATTAATGTATTTTTTTAATTTATTAATATGACATTTTAAAAAAATATATTTATTTAAGAAATATGTAATAAAAAATTCACGTTAAATTTAACAATTAAATCAAAGAATTAAAAAAAGAAGAAGCAAATGTACAAACATAAGAGCATATTTTCACCAATATTTTAATCCAAAAGCAACTTCGGGTTTGGTAGTTGTATCCAAATGGAATTTTCCCATCTTTTAAAGAAGCGTAGTCTTTTCTTCCATGTTTATCACTTTAATAATACTTATCCAGAATTTTAAAGAAACTATATTTGAACATGATCCTTTTAAATTATTACTGTATTTTTATTTGGTAAATTGTAATATCGATAAAATTATGGATGGACGGATCAAATGTTAGAAAACCATTATTAGAGCACCAAATCCTTTTCTCTCCTTCCATTTAACATCATCATCCGCAATAGGTCGTCTCATATTCACATGTTTTTCATTTAACACGTATTTATTTTTCATAATTACCTGCACACTTTTTCCCACTAAAAAACTAATTCAAATTGAATTATATATAGTGTTAAAAGTGATTTACTATGATAGTTTATATAGTGCGCAGCGCAGAGAATCACTAACGATGGAGGTTTAAGGTATGTAAGGTGTTGGGATTTTATATGTTGGTACGGCTATTTCGTCATTTATGTTTGTAACTTTTCGAATAAATTAGCTAATAAAATTTTATAGTCAAATTATTATATTTTGTATAATTGTCTCTATTGGTTTTTGCAAGAAAAACAAAATGAACAAAGTAAATATTAGCTCATTGATTATCTAAGGTTTAACTAATATTAAGTTGCATCATAGGATTGAATTATGATGTCAGAATATAACTTATATTAGTATGTAATCTAAAATGTTCATAGTCTAAGGAATCAAAATTGAACAATTGATTCAAGAGGCTATTATGTTGTTTATCAAGTTTAATTGTACAGATACCTTGTCTTGGGCATTGGAGTAGATGACTCTCAGAAAAATATAAACATAAGTGTAATTGTTTGGATTGACAATACATCAGACAATAGCCAAGTTGAATTTACTCTGGATCCATTTATGAATTTATTCACCTGTGGCATCCACCTCAATCCTAAATAAGTGAGTGACTATGTGTATGTAACTCATATACTTTGGCATATTGAAAGCTTGTGCTTAGTTGATATACTAAAGTCAAAAGCTGGTATGTTGGGTATATAACTTATGCACATGACTTCACTTACAATAGTGAAATTCATAACTCAATTAAAGAATAAATGGTATCCTATCATAGGCATTGCACGAATTATGAAAAGGAAACGTGACTAAGATGTTGGAAAAATCAGTTTGAAAACAACGAAATAGTGCACAACGAAATTTAAAAAAAATATTTCAAAACCGACCAATTGTGATGTTTATGAAAATAAACCCATTTTCTAGGATTATACCTAAGTTTTCTTTAAGGCAGAATGGATCGTTCCTAGCTTTCTACCAATCTACCTTCTCCACTATCCTTGTCCTCGGTTTGCTAGAGTTTGGGCTCTAACAATAAATAGACGAAAATCATAACACCCCATACTCGGCCTAAACGTTAAGATCAAATCTAGAGGCTACATCAAAATGTTTAAGAAAACCAACATTAAAGGAATTTAAAGTTCGTCATTTAGAAAACACCAAACCAGTTAAACCAACATGGAAATTCGAACTTACAAACCGAAATCCAAAATAAAACATATGTTAATTCAAAGTTAAGCAAACAGTAAAATGTCTAGTAAGGAAAGATGACCGAGCTCCCGATGCGCCGAGCCTCCTAACTTTGTGGGTTACCTGCAAAGCAGTCAACAAATAAAATGAGTTTATAACTCAACGTGTGTAACCGATATATAGGCAAAACAACAATAAAGTTATGATAATAATTGTCCAATTTCAGAGATAGAATCAGAAACAGATGAAACTCAATAATATTGTAACCGTTCAGGTAAGATGCAGAACAGATCATATACAGATGCAGAATAGATCCGATACAGATGCAGAACAAATCAAATAAAGATGCAGAACAGATCAAATACAGATGCAATTTCCTACCCCCATCCGCTGTACACCATCTCCGACAATCCCAGCACACCATATAAGGTATTAAGTACCCATCCAGCCTTACACACCAATTAATGTCGATATGACACATTTTAGAATGATCATAGACTAGCTGTCAAATCAGTATGCAATAAATCGCTAGAACCAAATACAGATTTATGGCTTAACCAATCAATTCGGTAGATCATTAAACTGCCAGAACATACTTTTTTATATCATTCCCACCTAATGCAGATACAGTTCATAGATATCAGATATCAATGATGCACATACAGTTATTCACATGTAAATCACAGTCAGATATTACAAATCATTACCATTTAACAATTATCGCATCAATTATATTTACAGATAATCGATTATTTAACCTTAGAGTATTGGATATCAATTATACAGTATAATTCAGAGTATACAGATCCTACGGAAGGCCTACGTTCGATTTGAATGTCAGTTACGGCCCTAAGGAAAATTTTAGTATTTTGTCCCACAAGTTCGTGTGGATTTACACGGCTTTGGTGTCTGGCCTATGTGGTCCACACAGCCCAACACATGCCCATGTGGCCCTCTTAATTCCATACACAACCATGTCCTTAACTCATGTTACCCTAAATAAAAATAATGAGTTACACGACTTGTACGCACGCTCGCGTCCTTAGCCCATGTGACCCTAAACCACAAATAGTGAGTCACACGGCCTGGACACACGCCCGTGTGACTCTAAATCACAAATAGTGAGTTACATGACCTGGACAGACACCCGTGTCCCTGGCATGTGTGACGCTAAATCACAAATAGTGAGTTACACAACCTGTCCACAACTTGGCATACAGCCGTGTGGCATTAACAACCATGTTTTTTGGTGTTAGAAAATCACAGAAAATCAAGTTTTCGGTATACACCTACTGTAAATTTGACATAAAAGCAACAGAGAACACTCCGAAACCTAAAACAACCAACAATTGTCTAATTACATGATTTAACCAGACTTATAAGACTAATAAAATAATCAACCAAAACATGTCGAAAACGTCGACGCAAACCCCCAACTCAAAAATGATCGTTACCTTTGCACGATAAGACAATTCACGAGCCTAAGATATCTGGGGAACTGTTTTCCTCATGACCTTTTCTTAACGAACACTAATTAAGCATTTAGATAGAGAAATCGAGCAATTTACTTAAAAAACCAAATTTTGACTAAAAACGAATGATAATGAACGTTAGCAGAAATTTAACACCAGAAATTACAGAAATGACTTCCAGTAAAATAATAACGAAAAACGAAACTTTCTCGACCATAGCAACAAAATTTAACAGGTAGAATTTGAGAACTAAACGGCAAAAATTGAAAAGAAAAAAGAAAAGGAAAATGAACAAATGAGGTAAAGAGGGAGGAAGAAAGTTACGTTAACATAAAAAACTAAAAATAAAAGATTTATTTCAAAAGTAAAACTATCTAATCCCGCAAAGTACAAAAAGATATCTCTGTTTCGTTTACGCAATGACTCGAACTCAAGGCCACATGGCAAATAGAAACTTAACCATCGAACCAGCAAGCTCATTCTTGACACAGGTTAACACAGAAATAAAATTAAGTCCAACATTCAAGGATAAGGGTCAAATTAAGCAAAACAACCAAAACTCCCAAAAGTGATTTGAACCCCTGACCTCTAACACACAATCGAAGCACTTAGCCACAAAAATAGAGATTTAATTATATCATAATTTAACAAAAAATAAAATTTTTAGGGTGTTACAACTCTCTCCCCCTAAAATAAATTTCGATATCAAAATTTACTTGACTTAAACATATAAGGGTATTGCTGACGAATTGTGCCCTCAGGTTCCCAAGTAGCTTCCTTTATGCCATGATTCTGTCACAGAACCTTAATCAAAGTAATGGTTTTTCTCCTCAAGACCTTAACGTCTCGATCCATAATTTGAACAGGTTCTTCCTTAAAAGTCAGATCTGATCTCACATCAATCTCCTTTACAGGGACGATGTGAGAAGGGTCAGACCGATACCGACTAAACATTGAGACATGGAACACACCATGAATCCGATCTAACTCAAGAGGTAACTCTAACTGATAAGCGATAGGTCTGATGCATTTTAAAATACAGTAAGGTCCAATGAACCTTGGGCTCACTTACCCTTACATTCAAACTGAAAAACCTTTTTCCACGGAGAAACCTTCAGAAACACCTAATCACCCACAGAATACTCAATATCTTTTCTCCTAAGATCAACATACAATTTTTGTCGATCAGAAGTTACTTTAAGACGATCTCAAATCAATCTAACAGTATACTCAATCTCAAAAACTAGTTCGGGGCCCAAAACCTGATGTTCACCTAACTCAGTCTAACATAAAAGGCTTCGACATTTACGGCTATATAAAGCCTCATAAGGTGCCATGTGAACTAGCGGCAGATAATCCCCCCAACTACCCTGAAAGTCAATTACACAACTCCGCAGCATATCCTCCAGAATCTGAATGACTCGCTCAAATTGTCATCTATCTGAGGATGATACAGAGTACTGAAATCCAATCGGGTACCCAAAGCCTCGTGAAGCTTCTTCAAAATTTGAAAAGTAAAACATGGATCTCTGTAAAAAATGATCAAAATCGAAACTCTATATAGTCTTACGATTTCAGAGACATACAACTTAGCCAATTTCTAAAGCGACTAATCAATCCTGACCCGAAGAAAGTGAGCAAACTTAGTCAATCGATCGACGATGACCCAAACCGAATCATTCTTAGTGGGTGTCAAGGGCAACCTACTAACGAAGCTTATAGTCACACGCACTCACTTCCAAAGACGAATCTTAACCAGTTGTAGCAGACCTAAAGGTAACTGATGCTCAGCCTTAGCCTTCTGACACGTTAAAAAATGAGAAACAAAAGCAATAACATCTCGCTTCAAATCGGGACACCAGTAGAGCTCTCGAAGATCCCTATACATTTTATTCCCACCAGGGTGCATAGCATAAGGACTACTATGCGCTTCTCGTAGAATCGATTGCTTTAGCTCCATATTATTAGGCACACAAATCTGACCACTTAAACACAAAACCCTATCATTGTTCAACCTAAAATCAGAAGTTTCACCCACTTCAACTTGACGAAAAGGAAAAATCAAAGACTCGTCACTAAACTTTTTGCCTCGAATTTGATCAACCCAGGTTGGTTTAACAAGTAGCTCAGCTAACAAACCACCATCATTGAACAAACTCAGATAAGCGAACATTGCTATCAGATCTGTCATCACACTATGACTAAGAGCATCAGCCACTACATTGGCCTTACCGGGATGATACTCTATTTTGTAGTCGTAATCCTTAAGTAACTCTACCCATTTATGTTGTCAAAGGTTTAACTCCTTTTGAGTTATTAGATACTTGAGGCTTTTATGGTAGGTGTAGATGATACACCTCTCACCATATAGGTAGTGCCTCCAAATTTTTAGAGCGAAAACTACTGCAGCCAACTCAAGGTCGCGCGTGGGATAGTTGCCCTCATGTGACTGAAGTTGTCGAAACGCATAAGCCACCACCTAACCATCCTGCATCAAAATGCATCTCAACCCGACGTGTAAAGCATTGCTATAGATAACAAACTCCCTACCTGATGTAGGTTGTACCAGAATAGGTGTCTGCATTAGAATAGACTTGAGTTTCCCAAAGCTCACCTACTACTCGTCAGACCACACAAATAGAGTGTTCTTGTGCAACAACTTATTTAGAAGAGTTGCTATAAGCAAAAACTCCTCAACAAACCTTCGGTAGTACCCTACCAACCCAAGAAAACTCCGAATCTCAGACACATTCTTCGTCTATTTCCATTCAATTACAACTTTCACTTTCTTAGGATCAACTCAGATCCCCTCAGTAGATACAACATGGCCCATATAAGTAAACTATTGCAACTAGAACTCACACTTACTAAACATAGCATACAACTTTTTCTCGCGGAGTATCTGCAGAACTATCCGAAGATGCTCATCGTGCTCACTCTCAGTTTTAGAATAAATCAGAATGTTGTCAATGAAGACTACGACAAATTGCTCTAGATAAGGCTAAAATACTCGATTCATCAGATCCATGAACACAATCAGAGCATTCATTAATCCGAAAGGCAGGGCTAGGAACTCGTAATGCCCATAACCAGTTGTAAAATTAGTTTTATACTCATCAGTTTCCTTAACCTTGAGCTGATGGTAACTAGAACAAAGATCAATTTCGAAGAATACAGATGCCCCATAGAACTAATTGAATAGATTATCGATCTTAGGAAGCGAATACCTGTTCTTTACCGTCAATTTATTCAACTGACAATAACCTACGCACACCCTCATCGTGCCAGCCTTTTTCTTGAAAAATAGAACTAAAGCTCTCCACAAGGGCACACTAGGTCGAATGAACCTTCGATTGAGAAGTTTCAAAAGCCAAGCTTTCAATTCTATAAGTTCTTTTGGTGCCATGCGATAAGGAACAATAGACACCAGGGAAGTACCTAGTAATAGTTCAATATCGAATTCAACTTTTCTGTTTGAAAGTACTCTTGACAATTCATCAGGGAAAATATCCGGGAAGTCTTTCACAGTTCTAATATCCTTACCAGAAAGCGTTATAGAACCAAAATCAGATACAAAGGCTAGGTATGTCTCGCAACCTTTCTGAACTAGCTTTTCAGCCACAAGGGTGGAGATCACATTAGAGAGGTAATCTCGACACTTACCGATCATAATGATCTCACAATCCTTATCCTATCTCAAAGTAACCCGCTTAGAGGCACAGTCTAAACTGACCCGATGTTTCACAAGCCAATCAATTCCCAGAATCAAGTCGAACTCCCCAAGCGATAATTCCATCAGGTTAGCCGGAAACACAATACCCTGAATCTTTATCGAAACTCGTCTATAAATATTATCCACTCGAACTGGCTGACCCAAGGGACTAATTACAAAAATCTCTCTAGCAGTACACTTAGCAGATATACCCGATTTCACATATACAACACTAAATACATATGAATGTGTAGACCCAAATCAACCATTGCAAAGTGTGGAACAGTATGAATAAAGAACATACCCACTCTAACATCGACATTGTCTCTATCTTTACAGCACCTCGTTGTATACACTAAAGTAGGTTGTCGTACCTCAGTCTGAACCGCACCTTTTCCCGCTGCTCTTGGACCTCTACAAGAACCTTTACCACCCCTGGCCATACCACGGCCCCTAGGTGGTTTCTGAGTAGCTCTCAGTGGTGGAACAGGACTTGGAGCTGAAGCTTGTGCAGAAGCTTGAACCTGATCTGCACCAAATATAGTGCTCTATCGATCTGCACCGAAGGCAAGCCCTCAACTTCCTTCAGCACTCACCCGCCTGATGTCTCCCACAATCGATACAGACTTGAATCTCAATCGATGTAGCTGAAGACTCAGTCCTCAGAGGTCCACCAAACCTAGCCCGTTTATTAGGGTGCTTAGCTGAACTAGAGGGACCTAAATCTGTCTTAACCTTACTTTGACCTCTCTATTGATCTCTCCTCTCGCACTCAGTACGCTTCACCTCTTCTGCGATTTTCGTATTGTCAACTAAGGTTGCAAATAATCGCTCCTTATAATGAGCTATCAGAACTCGCAGGTCGTATCTAAATCCCTCCTCGAGCCAAAAACTTCTCTTATAATCAATCGAAACCAAACGATAAGCATACCTGCTCAACCTCAGAATCTTGGCCTCATACTCGGCCACAGACCTCTCACTCTAAACTAAGATCATAAACTCGCGTCTATGAGACTCTACATAACTCGCCCCCATATATTTGGTATGGAAGGCCTTCTTGAAGAAATCCCAAGAAACTTATTCGACTGAGTGCCTTGTTCAACTATCAGCAACCACCGGTAAGCCTCGTCGCAAAGCAAGAACACGGCACCCCTCAATTTTTAAGTAGGAGTGTAGTCGATGTCGTTCATAAAACGCTCAATGGCCTCTAACCAATCTTCGGTCACGGTAGGGGCGACTCTAGTGCCACTCCTGAACAGCTCAGTAACATTCGACTAGAATCATTTAGTAACCGACCCTCGGCCTCCAGATCCAAAATGGGTCCCAACAACCCTCTCCAACACAATCAACATAGCTTGGGAGAGTACGTCATCCCCAACTGTCGATACCTAAGACCCAAACTCAAAAGTAAGAGTACCAATAGTCTCGCTGGTCTTTAGATTGGGCATATTACCCATAAAGGATGACTCTGCTCAAGCTCTTCCTCGCCATCCACGACGCCCATGAGAAACACATCCACGACTACCGCACGAACTCATTAAATCAACTTATCTATAATACCATAATTTCATAGATCAGTTCAGAATTCTCATCAAATATGTTATTTCACAGTTCATATCACAGTCTCTAACTAAAAGCACAAGTTCAATCGTTACAATAGGATTCTAGCTAAATAATCTAACTAAAGCAGAGATACTTACAGGTTCGGCGCTAGAGACTCGGCCTCTTATAAAATTAGTTTTCAGAGTTACTCGAATAAATTTTCCTTCAAAAATACATATTATAAAAAATAAGAGCCTAGAAACATAGCTCGAGTTTTGTAAACTTAGTTTTGATACCACTAAATGTAACACCCCATACTCGGCCTAGACATTAAGACCAAGTTTGGAGCTACATCAAACTGTTTAAAAAAACCAACATAAAACAATTTAAAGTTAGTCATTTAGAAAACAACAAACCAGTCAAATCAACATGGAAATCCAAACTTACAAATTGAAATCCAAAATAAAACATATGCTAATTCAAAGTTAGCAAACAGTAAAATGTCTAGTAAGGAAAGATGACTGAGCTCCCAATTTGCTAAGCCTCTAAACTTTGTGGGTTACCTGCAAAACATTCAACAAATAAAATGAGTTTATAACTCAATGTGTGTAATCGATATATAGGCAAAAAAATAAAGTTATGATAGTAATTTCCCAATTTCAGAGACAATCAAAAACAGATGACACTCGGTAATATTGTAACTGTTTAGGTAATATGTAGAACATATCAGTTATAGATGCAAAACAGATTCGATACAGATGTAGAACATATCAGATACAGATATAGTTTCCTACCCCATCTGCCACACATCATCTCCGGTCATCCCTACACACCAATTAGTGTCGGTATGACACATTTTAGAATGATTACAGACTAGTTGTGAAATCGGTACCCGATAAATCTCTAGAACCAAATACAGATTTGTGGCTTAACCACTCAATTTGACACATCATTAAACTGCCAGCACTTCCTTCTTTTTATCATTTCCACCCAATGTAGATATAGTTCATAGATATCAGATGTCAATGATGCACATACAGTTTATTCACATAGAAATCACTGTCAGATATTACAAATTATTACCATTTAATAGTTACCGCATCATTTATATGTATAGATAATCGATCATTCAACCTTAGAGTTTGGATATCAATTATACAGTCTAATTCAGAGCATACAAATCCTATGGAAGGCCGATGTTTGATTCGAATGTCACTTACAGCCCTAGGAAAAAATTTATTATTTTGGCCCATAAGCCCGTGTAGATTCACATGGCCTAGGTGTCTCGCCCGTGAGGTCTACACGGCCCAACACACGCCCTTATGGCCCTCTTAATACCATACATAGCCTGTACACACACCCACGTCCCTGACTCATGTGACCTTAAGTAAAAAACAATGAGTTAGATGGCGTCGATACACGCCCACGTCCCTGGCTTGTGTGACCTTAAATCACAAATAGTGAGTTACACAGCCTGGACACACGCCCGCGTCCCTAGTTCATGTAACCCTAAATCACAAACAGTGAGTTACAGAGCCTGGACAGAAGCCCATGTCCCTAGCCCGTGTGACCGTAAATCACAAATAGTGAGTTACATAGCCTGGACACAGGCCTGTGTCCCTGGCCCGTGTGACCCTAAATCACAAATAGAGAGTTACACAGCCTGGTCCCACACCCATGTCCCTGTCCCGTGCGACTCTAAATCACAAATAGCGAGTTACACGGCCTGGTCACACACCTGTGTCCCTGGCCCGTGTGACTCTAAATCACAAATAACGAGTTACACGGCCTGGACACACACCTGTGTCCTTGGCCCGTGTGACTTTAAATCACAAATAGCGAGTTACACAGCCTGGACACACACTCGTGTCCCTGGCCCGTGTGACTTTAAATCACAAACAGTAAGTTACACGTCCTGGCACACGATTGTGTGACACACACGGCCTACCACACGGTCATGTGGCATCCACAATCATATTTTTCGATATTCAAAAATATCAGAAAGTCGAGTTTTTGATATACACCTACTGTAAATTTGACGTAGAAGCAACAAAGAACACTCTAAAACCTAAAAAAACCAACAATTGTTTAATTACACAATTTAATCGGACTTACAAGACGAATTAAACAATCAGTCGAAACATCTTAAAAACTTCGACACAAACCCCCCAACTCAAAAACGACCGTTACCTTTGCACGATACGAAAATTTACGAGCCTAAGGCGTCTGGGGAACTATTTTCCTCGAGACCTTATCTTAACGAACACCAATTGAATGTTTAGACAGAGAAATCAAGAAATTTACTCAGAAAACCAAATTTTGACCAAAAACGAATGATAACAAACATTAGAAGAAATTTAGCACCAGAACTTATAGAATTGACTTCCAGTAAAACAACAACAGAAAACAAAACTTTCTCGACCACAGCAATAAAATTTGACAGCCAGAATTTGAAAACTAAGCGATGAAGATTGAAAAGAATAAATGAAAAGGAAAGGGAACAAATGAGGGAGGAAGAAAGTTACGTTAACTTAAAAAATTAAAAATAAAAGATTTATTTCTAAAGTAAAACTAACTAATCCCACAAAGTACAAAAACATATCTTCGCTTGCATAGAGACTCAAACTCAAGACCACAGGGCAAACAAAAACTTAACTATTGAACCAACAGGCTCACTCTTGACACAGATTCACATAAAAAAACTTAAGTCCAACATTCAAAGATAAGGGTCAAATCAAGCAAAACAACAAAAAATATCAAAAGTGATATTTGAACACCTGACCTTTAACACACAAGTGGAGCACTTAGCCACAGTCACAGAGACTTAATTATATCAAAATTTAACAAACAACACTCAAATTTTTGAGGCATTACAAAAACTTTAAAGTGAAACTTATGAGCTAGAAATCGAAAACTGGATATAATGAGAATATTTTTTCATTATTTTGACATAAAGTTGACGTTTGTATATAGTATATTTGGCCTACCCTTTAGTCTCTATATGTAGAGAAAATAACATGAGTTTGAATAAGTTATTAACTGAATAACAATATTCTAATAGGAAAAGTAACTCCTATAGGGAGTGTTGTAGGGTGGGCGGCGACTAGCCTATTATGAGATTAGTGTTTTCTACCCATCCCTTCTATACCAGGCCTATTTGTGTCTTTTCATTTATCGAGTCAATTGTATGTGTTATATGGTTTTTAAACTAACTCATATACTTTTCTAACCCAATAAATATTTTTGTTATACCTAAAATATTTTTTTTCTTTTAATT
The DNA here is from genome assembly GCF_007990345.1 of Gossypium hirsutum. NCBI lineage: Eukaryota > Viridiplantae > Streptophyta > Magnoliopsida > Malvales > Malvaceae > Gossypium > Gossypium hirsutum. The sequence goes on from NC_053444.1 coordinate 24,040,697, forward strand.
AATTGAATGATTAATGAAACTAATTTTTTTTATTTTCTTAACCCAATTCTAATTTCATTAAAGTTATGACAACTTTACTGTATTGGAACTATGATGATTTAATTAATTAATTTAACTTCAAATTAATTTAACTGGCTTGATCTTATGAAACTATGATGACTTAATTAATTAATTTTCACTTTGAACTTTGATATTTAATAAAATAATAATTTGAAGTCATTAATTAATTCTTGAGTTATTTTTTTATAGCAAGAAAACAAATTTACTGTAGATAGTGATACATGCAATCAATTTCTCTAGTTCATTGTTTCATTAAATTCCATTTCATCAATTAAGGCAAATCTTTAAGGTTATACTGAGCTAGTAGAGGGATCGATTGGACACATATAATTAGGGCTTAAATAATTTGTAATTAAGTTTCAACTCTTCGTCTATTCATTACAATATTATTAGTCATGAAGATATTCCACTAATGTATCATGACTGAACTCTCCCTATTATATGTCATTATGAAAGCTACTTATCAAAGTGTTCGTCCAATGACCTTATCATATGTGTGTTACCCTCATAGGATGTCCTTAATATCTTTTAAATAAATTCGTTCTCCCAATATTATCCTATTTTATCTCACGGTAACCATTACATCTTCCTTCATGAAAAGTCAATTACTAACAAATAGTAATTAAATCATTTTTCTCTAAGAAAAATGACATGTGACCACGTTACTTTTCATTTATCATGTAATGCCGATGAGAGGACATTATTTACCCTTTGTTGGGATATGAATTCCACTTTTGTGGAATGATGCTACATCATACAGATGTCATATACCTAACGTACCAACTTTCAGTTCCTTATCTATTTGAACTTAGGCCCCCATTTACATCAAACTATATGAGTTACACATACATAGTCCATTATCCACTCAAGATTAATGCATGCCACACTATGAATGTCACAAGTGAATAAATCCATAAACGAATCTTGGATATATTCTACTTGGATCATTGGATCTATTCTACTTGGATCTTGTTCAATGTACTATCGGGCTAGCCGATCACGTCTATGTTTCTATTTTCTAGGAGTCATCTAGTCTGATACCCAAGATAAGGCTTCTCCTCAAGTGGACTTGATCGATGACATATTAGTCTTTCAATCAACTGTATCACTTTCGATTAGACTAAGGATGAGTTTAAATTATCTACTAATTTAAGTTGCCTTCTCGCATTATGATCCAACCACATAATGTCGCTTAATATTAGTTTTAATGTTAGATAATAAAAGTGTCGATATTTGCTTTCCTTTTAATTTGCGAGAAAAAACCATTAAGGACATTATACAAAAGAATTAATGATATTGATGAATTTTATTAAACCAATTTTTTCGAAAAGTTACAAGTACATAGACAAAATATCACTACACTAAGGGCACTAGATCCCAACACACGAGTCATTCTTCAATGATGAATGATTGTTATTACTATTTATCAATATTTTTTCATTGTGGAAGATGTAATGGTAATCATGATATAAAATAGGATTATATTAGATGAACGAATTTAACCCAAAGTTATTAAGGATATTCTATGCGGGTAATGCACTTATGATAAGGCCATTGGACAAAGTATAAATCAGAAATGCTTTCGTAATGCTATGTAACGGGGAGTTCAGTTATGGTACTTTTAATGAACCGACACTAAGACTAAATAATATTGTAATTAATAGACAAAGAGTTATAACTTAATTATAAATTATTTAAGCTTTAATTATATATGATTAATCTGTCACTTCGCTAGCTCAACATAATCCTATATGAATTGTGTTGGATCTAATTCTTTGAGTGTAGCATTTTTATCTATGTACACTTGTAATTTTTCAAGCAAATTGGTTAATAAAACAATTCATTGATTACATTAATATACTTTGTATGATTGTCCTTATGTGGTTTTTTCATGCAAAGTAAAATAGAAGCAAATATTGGCTCATTGGTTGTCTAATGTTTAAATTAATACTAAGCTGGATTATGTGGTCAAATCGTAATATGAAAAGACAACTTATAATAGTAGATGAACCTAAACATGTCCTTAGTCTAATTGAAAATGAGTAATCTGATTGAAAGACTAATATGTTGTCTATCAAGTCCAACTGGGAAGATGCCTTGTCTTGGGCATCGGGTTGGATAACTCCCAAAAGATAGAGACATAGATGTAACTAATTAGACCCAAGAAGAATATATCCTAAAATCGTTTATGGATTTATTCACTTGTGACATTCATAGTGTGACATACCTAAATCCTGAGTGGATGACAACCTATGTATGTCTTACTCGTATACTCTGATGTAAGTAAAATATTGAGTTTTAATAGATAAGGAACCAAAAGCTAGTGCGTTGGGTATACAACTTCTGCAGTATGTAATGTCATTCGAAATAGAAGAATTCATAGCCCGAGACATGGGTAAATAGTGGAATTCATTGGCATTACATGATTAATGAAAAGTAAATGTGATCAAGGATAGATCGTTTTTTAGATAAATAACTTGATCGATAGTAATTGACTTTTCATGAAGGAATATGTAATGTTTACCATGAGATAAAATACGATGATATTCAGAGATCGAATTTATCTTAAAAAGATTAAGTATAACCTATAAAGGTAATACATTTATGATAAGGTCATTGGACGAGCATTGATCGGGTTGCTTTCATAATAGCATGTCATTGGGGAGAGTTCAATCACAATACTATGGTGTGATGACTTCGTGACTAAATGAGTTTATAATTAATAAGCAAAAAGCTAGAACTTAATTATATCATTTATGCCCTAATCGCATGTGTCTAATCGATCCCTTCGTTGGCTCATTGAATCCATAAATGATTTGCATGTTGAATCAAATTAACAAAAATGGATATAAATGATGAAAATAGAGAAATGGAAAAGATTTGGAAATGAATGTGTTTTTCTCCAAATGAAAAAGAAAAAGTAAAATTAAAATGACATGGAAATGAATTTATGGTTTTCAAATTAAATGAAGTTTGAATGTGGAAATAAATAATTAAGTCATAATAAACCTAGTGAATATAGAAATATTAAATATATTTTCTTATAATTTTTTACAGTAAAACCATCATGATTTTAATTGAATTAGAATTGGGATGAGAAGATTATTTAATTGAGAAATTAATTTATTTGTGATGTTTTATTTTGGGAAATAGAAATAAAAATATCGTGTTGGATTGAATTATAAAGTACCGAGTTAAAAGTTCAAGAAGTATTTGTAATTTGACCTGATAAGAGAGAGGCCCAAAATCCCCATATGTTAAAAGGGAGGGACGACAAACCCTAGTATTATTAACTAGGGTTGTCGCCCCCTATACTTTTATTGGATCTGGTGCCTTAAGTGTAGTATTTTTGTCAATATACACTTGTAATTTTTTCAAACAGATTGGTTAATAAAACAATTTCATTGATTACATTAATATACTTTGTATAATTTTCCTCACAATGTTTTTTTGCACGCAAAGTAAAATGGAAATAAATTTTGTTCATTAGTTGTCTAATTTTTAACTAATACTAAGCAGTATTACATGGTTGGATTGTAGTACAGAAAGACAACTTGAATTAGTAGACAACCTAAACATGTCCTTAGTCTAATCGAAAATAAGCAAACCAATTAAAATGACAAAGTGGTCTTTTAATGCGAAAGGAACAAGGGCCAACCAACCTTTAGACAACCTAAACATGCTTGGAAGGTAAAATAACTAAGAGGTCTTTTAATGCGAAAGGTACAAGGGCCAACCAACCTTTAGAACTTGTGCACACTGATGTATGTGGTCCCATGAGCATCAGTGCTCGAGGAAGTTAATTATTACATTACTTTTATCGATGGCTATTCTCGATATGAATATGTGTATCTAATGCACTGCAAAAATGAAACCTCTTGTAAAATCCCAAAAATTAAGGGGTTAGAATTTTTAATATCCAAAAAAATCAAATCTTATCTTTTATACAAACCGTTTTTATAAAATTAAAATTCTATATCTTTTTCTCTTCCTATCCTAATTTGAAATAATATCTTATCTTTTTTTCAAAATTCAAATAGAATTAAAATTCTATTATCTTTTTAACTACTTATCTTAATTTGAAATTCAAATTACTCCTTTTCAAATCCTAATAGAATTTATCTTTCTTATTTCTAATTATTATTTATTATTCCCCATTTGTTATTTTATTAGATTAAAACCCTAAACTCTTTCTCTCTCTATATATATATCCTAGTTTTCTCTCAAAATTCTATATTTCAAAACTCTTTTAAGCCCTTAAATTTTGCTAAAAAATATTTTTAAAATTTTTGAAAATTCAATCAAGTCCTCATTAATTGTTCTTCTCCAAATTGTTGAATTCCGAGTCAGTAAATCGTTGAGTTTTTATCAAGATCGACCCTTGTAGGTGACTCGATTGAGCTTGAATGAAGGGTAATCGCCCGAGACCTCGGAAAAGTCAGGTGTGTATTTTTTATGAAAAATCGAGTCAAATCGTGTTTAGGTTTAGACCCACATGACCATGCACCACCATTTTACAGATTTTACAATTTTGCCACTATTTTTTTAGATTTTACAATTTTGTCACTTTTCTTAAAAAATTACAGTTTTACTATATCCTTTGTTATTTTATGCAAATCAGTCCCTGAATAGATTTTTAATGGCATCTAGGGAACTAGTTTATACAATTAGGTCCCGGATTAGGAATAGAATGAATGAATACAAGAATTTATGATTTAATTGCTTATGATTGATAGCATAAATCTGTGAATGATTTTATAATTGCTTTTATGATATAATCACTTATGATTGTTTGTTTAAATTTGTGAATGATTATATATATTTATTTATTAATGCTATACATGTCGAATAAATGTCTTAAATGTTTTAATGATTGATTTATGAATTGTCTATTCTTGCAATGAGATAGAATGTTGATAATGATATTGATTGATTGCATTATGATTGCATTGCATTGCATTTGCATTTGCATGGGGGACGATTTGAAAGGAGGAAGTATATGGCAGTATAGCTGCATTTAATTATGCATTGTGTATCCACGTAAAAGCATATTCCAACTGTGTCCGTTTTACCATGAAAGCATAACCCTCTGACAGTTTTTATCTGCTAGTATGTTGTGCTTCCAAGGCCATTGGCAAGATTTATCTGCATTGTATTTGTGCGCTGTGTACCCACAACTAAAGTAGATCCTAATTGCATCCATTTGCTGTGTGTCCATAGCCAGTGGCAGTGAAAAATACAAATTATTGGTGGTATTAAGTCCATAACCTAGTGTGATTGGAGAAGGGAGTTCTGGGGAACTCCTATTGTGGTGTGTAGCAGTTGGGGGTAGGACTGTTAATTGATAAATGAATTGATTGTTGCATGACATATTGTGCATACTCATGAAAGGTGCATTAACAAATTTACTGAACTGTTATGTCAATTGTGAAAGACAAATTGATTTGATAATTGAATCCATCTGACTGATTATGATTGATCGTTAATGGTTGCTTAGTTGAAGTAGCAAACCTGTTTTACCATATGGAATTGATTGATATGTGAGACTATTTGTTATCATGTTAAATTGATTGATATGTGAAACTGTTTGTCATTGTAGTGAATAGACTGATATGTGAAATTGTTTGATATTATTGTACAGATTCGAATATTGAATTGATTTATTGTAAAGGGACTCACACTAAGCTTCCATAACTCACTCCCTTTATTTTCCTTCTTTTCAGCTAACCCAACGGACTAGGACGCGGACTCAACATGCATAGGGTCTCAGCTTGTTCTCACAAATGGATTGTTATTAGTTATTATTATTTTATTAATCTTATTGTAGATTGTGGTATGGGATAATATTTTAATTACATCATTTAGGATGCATTTCATTAATTATTATGAATAGGGAATTTATATAGATGCAATAGTTTATACTTAATATTTATTACTGACAGTGATTTTAGAGTGTTGTTTAATTATTAAGTGTTTTAAATGGGTTAATCTATTATACAAAAGATTATTGATATATTTTTCACTACCGAAATTAATGTTAGTTTTAAATTCATAAAATTGAGGCAATCACTTGTATAAAATAGGTTTAGTATTGAAAATTAATTTGTAAAAAGATCAAGCCACCTCGATGATGAATGTAATCTCTCTGGCTCGGGTCTACCATTTAGGCTGTGTTGAGAAGGCTACACCTTTGATAAATTTCGAGAGTTTCGTGCAGAAGTGGAAAAGCAATAAGGTTTATCCATAAAAAATCTTTAGTCTAACCAATATGGGGAATATTTGTCCAATGAGTTCTTAGGATACCTCATAGAGAACGGGATTTTATCCCAATTGACTGCGTCAGACACTCTATAGTAGAATGGCGTAGCTAAGAGAAGGAATAGAACCTTGCTTGACATGGTTTGTTCAATGTTAAGCTATTCAAAACTTCTTACTTCCTTCTAGGGATATGTGATACAAACGGCTTGCTATATTCTGAATGATGTGTCAACCAAGTCTTCTAGTAAAACACCTTATGAACTGTGGCATGGAAAGAATCTCGCTCTAAATTACTTTAGAATATAGGGTTGACCAGCACACGTTCTGGATAAGGATGCAAAGAAGTTGGATGCACGGATAGAATTGTGCATATTTGTAAGATATTCAAAAGGAACAAAAGGAGGATTATTCTACAATTCAAAAGATAATACGATTAAAGTTTTTACTCATGCTACTTTCCTTGAGAAAAGCTACATGGATAACTTTAAGCCTCGAAGTAAAGTGGTACTCAAGGAAATTCGGGCTAGTAGAATAATCACCAAGTTCAATTCTCGAGAAAGTTGTAGAAAAACCTGCAAACAATCAACAACATAGGAGAATCTATCATAGTGGGAGAGTTCTTAGAAACCGAATTTCTTTATCTATGATGGTAGTCTTTATAATATGGAAGCCAATCATAAGGATGATGATCCACTCACTTACGAGGAGGCTACGCAGGATGTTGATTCTAAGCTCTGGAAACAGGCCATGGATGCCGAGATGGATTCTATGAAATCCAATACGGTGTGGGAACTTGTAGACTTGCCAATTGAGATTAAACCCATAGGGTGTAAGTAGATCTACAAGAAGAAGAAATATGGATGGGAAAGTGCAAACATGCAAAGCTAGACTTGTAGGGAAAGACTACACACAAAAAGAATGCATCGATTACGATGAGACCTTTTCTCTAGTAGCCATGCTCAAGTCTATGCGAATACTCTTATTCATTGTCACTACTCTCGATTATGAGATCTAGCAAATAGATGTCAAGACAGCATTCTTGAATGGCTATCTTGATGAGACCATTTATTTGGCTCAACCCATTGGCTATGTTGCCAAAGGAAAGGAGTAGAAAGTTTGCAAACTGCTAAGATTCATTTATGGACTTAACCAGACGTCTCCCCGCTCATGGAATAAAAGATTTGATCAAACGATCAAGACTTTTAGATTTGAGCAAAATATTGATAAACCTTGTGTTTATAAGCGTATAAAGGACAAAAAAGATGGTAGTTCTCATTTTGTATGTTGATGATATTCTACTTATCGTAAACGATGTAGGAGAATTGTCATCAGTTAAACTGTGGTTAGCTTAATAGTTTAGCATGAAGGACTTGGGTGAAGCTAGTTATATTCTTGGGATTTGAATCCTTAGGGATCGAAAGAATAAAATGATAGCTTTATCTCAAGCTTCATACATTGACAAGGTACTAAAATGTTTTGCAATGACCGATACGAAGTCATGCATTCAGCCAGCTGCATCAGGTTTTCATCTTTCTTTAGATGACTGTCCTAAGATAACGAAAGAAAGTGAGCATATGAGTAAGGTTCCATATGCTTATGTATGCAATGCTTTGCATACGTCTAGATATTTGTTTTGCAATAGGAATGGTTAGTCGATACCAGGCGAATCCAAGTCTCAAGCATTGGCAAGTTGTAAAGAAAATATGAAGGAATCTTAAAAGAACCAAGGATTATATGCTTGTGTATTTTGGAAAGGACCTTACTCTTGTTGGATACACAGACTCAGACTTCTAGACTTGTAAAGATTCGAGGAAATCGACGTCGGGAAGTGTATTCATTCTAGGCCGTAGAGCCACGATATGGAGGAGTGTAAAACAAACTTACACTACTGACTCTACTATGGAGGCCGAGTATGTAGTTGCTTCTAAGGCAACGAAAGAAGCAATATGGCTTCAAAAGTTCTTAATTGAACTTGAAGTTATTCTTGGTATGGAAAAAACTATAACACTATATTGTGATAACAGTGCTGCAATAGCAAATACCAAGAAAATGAGAAGTCATGAGAGGACGAAACACATTGATCGGAATTATCACTTGATACGAGAGACAGTAACCGAAGGAATTGCAGATGTGATGAAAATAGCTTCTAAAAATAACCTTATGGATCCGTGTACTAAGACTTTTGTAACTAGGAGTTTTAACAAACATGTTGAGGATATGGGAATACGAAACATGACATATTTACTTCACTAAGGTAAGTGGAGATTATTGGGAAATGTGTCCATATGTAGTAAACATGTAGAGGTGATCATGGGCCAGGCCGAGCCAGGTTCGGGCCGGACTTGGATAAATTTTTATGCTCATATTTTAGGTCGGGCCTGGCTCTGGCCTAGAAAACGAGCCTAAAATTTTGTCTAAGCCCGGCCCGAAAGAAAATTGCTAAGCCCGAGCCCAGCCTAGCCCGACCCATATTAAATTTTTTTAGCTTATTTCATTAAATAAAAAATTTAAAACAAATATTAAAACAAAAAACAAATAAAAAATAAAAAAATGAGACTAAAATAATTCTTAAAACAATATACAAATTAAAAATATAATAAAAAGTGGTTATATTAAAATTGAAACAAATTAGAACTAAAATAATAGCCAAATTAATAATAAAACAAAAGTATATTTGATTAAAACTAAAAATATATATTTAATATATAATTCGGGTCGAGCCCAGGCCAAAAAAGTTTTACCCGAGGCCCGGCTCGTTTTCTAAATGGCCTCATTTTTTGCCCAAACCCATGTTTCGAGCCTATATTTTTACCAGAACCCTCCCATTTTTCGGGCGGGCCATCGGGCCAGGCTGGGTAGCCCAACCCATGATCACCTCTATATACATGTAACTGTTTTCTATTTATTTGAATGATGAATAAATAAATAAAGTTAATTTCATATTTCACTATTACGTCTTTTGTTTTTTCTGTCTTTTATATTTTGCATGCATAGCGAAATTGTGACAAACAAATATTAGTCCATGGATTGTCTAAAGTTTAAACTGGAGATAAGTGGCATTGTAAATAACGTTTACATTGCGAGAAATACAACTTATTTCAGTAGATAATCTAAATGAGTCCATAATCCCGTAATAGAATTAAAGTGAGCATTTAATTCAAATACTAAGAAGGATTATTATGTTGTCTACAATTCCAATTGGGGAGATGACTAGTCTTGGCTATCAGATCAGTTGACTCCACAAGTAGGGACATAGATGTATTCATTGGTAGAATGATACATTTGACTGGACCCAAGATGAATTAATTCTGAACCCGTTTGTAAATTACTTCACTTGTGACGTTCATGGCGTAATTTACCTAAATCTCGAGTTAATCATTGACCATGCGTATGCAACTCATGTGCTTTGATATAAGTGGAAGCTTATGCTCTAAAAATGACCGAGCCTATAGCCGGTATGTTGGGTACATGACTTGTATATGGTATGGCTTTACTAGAAACAGTGGCATTAATAGCCCAATTAAAGAGTTAATGATATCTTCTCATTGGCATTGTGTGGATTGATAAATATGGAACGTGACCACAAGTTGCTTGTTGTCTAACGAGCAATTTATCACAGTCATTTATTGACAGTAATCATATTAATCATTCAGAAGACACACATGAGTTGTATTGAGTGAATGGATTTAACTCAAAGAAATCAATGATATCATATGAGGGTAACACACACATGACAATGTCATTAGACAAAGTATTTGGATGAATTGCTTTCGTAAAAAGTATACTATAAAGTATTTGGATGAATTGCTTTCGTAAAAAGTATACTATAAGGATTTTTCAATCATGGTACTTCTTGTGGACTGACTCTATAATTAAGTAATTGTGAATTATTTGAACGATATTTTTGGACATAATTGCAATCACTACAACCTAATTGTATATGTCCAATTGGTTTCTCCGCTAGCTCAATAGAAGCTCGATCGAACTGCATTTGAATCAAAAGAAAATTCTACGACTTTGGAAATAATTTAATTGAGTCGATTTATTCGATTTGAAATTAAATTAGGTGGTTGTGAGAATTTTTCAACTAGAGAATTTGATTAAAGAATTTTCTTGAAAAATTAATTTGGAAAATCTAAGTGATATTTGAAAAAATTATTTTTGATCTAGTAAAATTAAATTAACCAAATCAATTAAAATTAATATGATATTTTTGGAAGTTAATTTTCAAGTCAGACAATTGGCCCAATGGGTAATTGAACTTGAAAATTAAATCTAAGATCGTAAATTGGGCCCGGGAACCCAAAACCAATACCAAGACCCAAAAACTAGTCAAACCGGGTCCGGAATGTGAAACCGAACTGATGTTCCAACCGGTGGCTAGACTGGATAGGTAGGGTCGTCACTGACCCAAACCAAATCGGCTCGGGGTGCCGTAAGGGTATCACACTTTCATCACTTAACATGACAGTGCCGGTGGTTGCGACGGTGGCGTCCCGGTGGCCGACGGTAGTTGGTCATCGGTGGTTGAGCAGTGGAAGAGTTACACTCCTACTGGGACTCTACCAGAGAATTTGATTTAAGATTAATTATTCCAAAAAAATATGTTATTATAATAGTTTAATTTAAATTAAATTAAATACTTATCTTAATAGTATTTTATTAATTTAATATTAAAGTGATTATCTTAATATTTAATTTAATTTAATATTTATCTTGTAGATAAACATTCTATTATTTTAATAAGATTTAATATTAAATTTAATCTAATATTTATTTTTGATAAATATTAATTAATTTAATATTAAAGTGATTAAGTTTAATCATAGTTGAACTCTCAAAATTTTCCTTATATAAAGAGAGTCTTGGGTCATTATTTACACATCTTTGAATTCAAGAGAAAGTTGTAGAGAGAAAATCCTCTAAAGAGATTATTCCAAAAAATTTCTAGAGATATTTTTATGATTTACAACTTAACCCAAAAGTTTAGAGACATTACAAAATTACCCTACTAATAATTTTTTTGAAAAATTTTATGATTCGAAGCGAGCCCACACTCAGCAGACATGAACTTGAAGATAGCGGATAAGACTACTCAGTCGAAGCGCTCATCCTAGATGAATCGAAAAGGTAAATTTTTGATTAAGTGTTTATTACTTTAGATATCAGAACCAAGATTTTGTTTTGGAAAAAAAATTAAAACTCTGGTTTTTCCCTAAATTTATTTTCTGTTACGTTTTCCAAATTCGTTTTTTTCCAACAATTCCATCATTGACTCAAGATTAAAGTATGACACACTATAAATTTCACAAGTGAATAATTTCACAAACAGGTCTACGATCTATTCTACTTGGGTCTTGTCCAATGTACTGTTAGACCAGTCAGTCACATTTATGTCTCTACCGTCTGCCCCCATCGGTTGAGTTTGCGCTGCCTCATTCAGTTTTGATTATCATCGATTGTGTCTCTTTTCTAGGTTTCGCCGAAGATTTTAGGTTACAAAAATACCTAGCCCATTTCCAGCTCACATGAATTTTCTAATTTTACGAAAATAAAATTAGAATTCCTAAAATGAGATGATAGTTAACTCAAAATTACTTTATAACAAAAGTCATACATTCATTCACATACATAATAATTCAATGTATGCGTACAATTTAAGAATATCACTTCTTATCTTATTTAATCAAACAATGAGAGAAAGAGAGAAAATTTGATATTGGTTTATAATATAAACATGCACAACCTAGCTTTGATACCGATTGTTGGAAGAATCGATTTAGAAAACATTGTTTTAAGCATAGAAGAAGTTCAAATTTTTTTTCTTAAAATCGAGCATTGTGATATTTATAGTAATAAAACCTTAACTAAAACTATAAATGTGATTTGTATGAGGTGGTCTAAGTCGATCCCAATGTTCTATCAAATGACCTTGTCTGCTTTTCTCAAACTCTGAATTACTTTGAGTGCAGGCTCAAATAAGTCGAACCAAGTGCACAAAACAAAAATTTTTCTTAACTTTCAATAGGAAAGTTAACTCTCTATATAAACAAAAAACTATGAAGTTTCACCAAAAAAAATTGTTCTTAAAATAAATTACACATATTTTCTAATAGAATAACGACTCTCTATAATATGTGTGTATAGGTTAGTTGACAGTTCCTATTTATAGAGAAACAGTGAAAGAGGTCTGTTTGGATAATGTGTAATTAAATAATAATTTAATAGAAAATATAAATTCTACTACAAGTATAATACAAGGTGCAGGCAACATGCCCTTAGAAATACTAGAGCTTGCTGCCCCTACCATTTAACTAGGCCTAATTTAGGAATTTCATGTATTGAGTATAATTAAATGTGTTATTCGAACTTATATATAGCACTTATAATTTATCCAACTCAATAACTATTTTTTATTTTCAAAAATATTATTTATTTAATTAATTTATTTAAAATTAAATTGAATTTCCCATTAAATTATTTTCTGAACCCAATTTTAACTCTGTTAAATCATGGCAACTTCACCATATTAGAATCTATGATGAAATATATTTATTTTCCTCATTCAACAAATCCATGATAACTTAATTAATTTAATTTTCACTTCGAACTTTAATTATTTAATTATAATCAATTAAACAATAATTCAAAGAAATTAAATTAATTTCTAAGTCATCTTTTGCACTTAGCAAGAAAACGCATTTACTACGAATAGTGATACATGTAATCTATTTCTCTTACTTTATCATCTTCATTCATTCCATTTATTGGTTCTAAATGCAATTCATTTCGGGTTATCTCAAGCTAGCGGAGGAACTGGTTGGAAATATATAATTAGGGCTCAAATAATTTGTAATTAAGTTCTTACTTTTCGTCCATTAATTACAACATTATTTAGTCATGGAGTCATTCCACTATAGTACTACGATTGAACCGAAAGCTTGAGTTTGAATAGATAAGGAAGCGAAAGCTGGTGCATTTAGTATACGACTTCTGCAGTATGTAGAACCATTCACAATAGTGAAATTCATAGTCTAAGATACGGGTAATGATATCCTCTCATAGGCATTACATGATAGATGAAAAGTAAACATGACCACAAGTCGTTTACCTTTGTGATGAATGACTTAATTACTATATGATAGTAATTGACTTTTTATGAAGGAAGATGTAGTGGTTACCATGAGATAAAATAAGATCACATTGGGAGAACAAATTTATCCCAAAGAGATTAAGGATATCCTATGAGGGTAATACACTTATGACAAAGTCATTGGATGAGTACTAATCGAGTAGCTTTCATAATGGTATGTCATTAAGGAGAGCTCAATCACGATACTATAGTGAAATGACTTCATGACTAAATGAGTTTATAATTAATAGGCGAAAAACTAGAACTTAAATATAAATCATTTGAACCCTAATTACATATGTCCAAGGTCCCTCCACTAGCTTGTTGAAACCATAAATAAATTGCATGTTGAATCAAATGAACATAAATGGATAGAAATGATAAAGTTAGAGAGATAGGTTACATTCAGAAATTAATGTGGTTGCTCACTAAGTATGAAAATGACTTGAGAATTAGTTTAAGTTTTTTGAATTATTATTTAATTAATTGAAGTTCAAAAATAGAAATAAATTAATTGGTCATTGTGAATCCGTTGAATGTAGAAATTAAATATATTTTCTCATATATTCTTTTACGGTAAAGTTTCCATGATTTTACCAGAACTAGAATTGAGTTGAGAAAATTATTTAATTTAAAATTTTAATTAATTAAAAATAATTTAATAAATAATATTTATTTAAGGAAATAGAAAAACATGTATTGTGTTGGATTAAATTATAAAGTGTTGGGTTAAAAGTTTAAGAAGCACATATTATTGGATCCAATACAGGAGAGGTTTGAATCCCCATTATAATGCATATAAAGGGAGACATACCCTACTAACCGCCTCTCTCTCGTAGTTCAATTAAGAGATAGTTTTTTCTATTAAATAAGTATTATTTGTGTTTTATTAATTCAACTGGGCTTTCACTTCCTCTCCTTATAAAAAGATGGTATTGGTAGGACTAAAAACACAACTTTGAGATATTGTTATTCTTCCTGAAAATAGTGAGAATTTATTTCTAAGTATAAATTCTATTTTCCGAGAATAACAATTCTATCGATTTCTATAAGATAGAGATATTTACTTTCCTACTGAAAGTAAGAAAATTATTTCTAGTTCTATGTTTAATTCAAAATTGTTCGAGCCCACACTCGAAGCAGTTTGTGGTACGAGAATAGAGGAGATGGTCATTCAGTTGAAAGTCGAGAATATTTAGGATCCGTCTCACTGAAAGCACAAGTATTATTTTGGGAAAATGTTTATTGCTATAAACATCCAAATCGGCTCGATTTTCAAATTTTTTATTTTTTTGTTGTGTAAGAAAATCATTTTTGAACCGGATTTTTTCAACAAAGGCAAGGTAACCCTCTCTCACCTTACCTATTCAGTTTTGTTGTCAATGCCTTTTTGATCATTTTTTAAAAAGTTATGCAAGATGATCTATTTTGAAGGTTTAGAATCAATATTTGATGCCCTTATTTAACTAATCTTTTTTTTTCCTTATTTTTGGTGTGTGGATAAAAAAATTACACTTCTAATTTTGAGACTTTTATATATTTCCAAGAATCCTACGAGTTAGTTGGTGAATTTTAGCAAGTTAGTTGTGTCCTCCTCTTAGAAAACACTTTGGTATAGAGTAAATTCGCCCTTAGAGGCACGGTTGGAATTAATGACATAAAATATGACTCAAAATGTTTGGGGTTTCCATCTATTTGGGGGTGAAACAAGAAATTAGCATTTGACTTTGTTAGTGAAAAGACTAGAAACTAAACCAAAGTGTGGAGAAGGAGACTTCTTTTGCAGCCAAACCGAGCTGTGTTGCTTAAAGCAATTGGCATGGTTGTTCCAATTTTCATCAAGTAAAGCTTCAAGTTAACAAAAACTTTGTATCAATACCTTAACAACTTGCTCAACAAATTTTGGTAGGTAGTTTTGAAGCTAAATATAAAGGTATTTATTAGATGAATTGGCTTAAGCTTGCTCATCCTAAGAAATCTGCAGGAATGAGATTTAAAGACTTTAGATGATTTAATATTTCTTTTTTGGCTAAATAATCACGCAGAAGTCTCTCTAATCTAGATGCTATTTTGGCACGTCTCCTTAAGGGAATCTGATTTCTTTTCTCTACGTGTTTGGAGTCTTTGATGTTAAATCCTCCATTTTAGGCTTAGAGAAGTATTCAAAAGGGAATTAACTTTCTTGAGTAAGGCATCCAATGTAATGTTGGGTGTGGTGAGGCCATAATGACCTGGCATCATGACCACTGGTTCTTGACTTTCCATCCTTCCAAGTTGCTTCCTTCCCTTCCTACGTTGATGTTAGAGTATGCCCAAAGACCAATCATGAGATGATTGTAATAACATACTTATTTCACCTCGTTTATTAATATAAGGCATAACCATTATTATTTCAGTTTACTTTCTGTGTATATAAATAAATTATTTTATAATAATGTTCTGAGAATAATATGATTATTCTTAAAAAGTCTTTAGTCAAGTACTATTGTGGGCTTAGACAACAATAATGCATTAAGACTAACATGTACTTGATTGATGACAAAGTGTTCTCATTGACATGAGATGTCAAAATCAATACATGAGTATGTGTGTTAGAGAACAACATATTGGACTGACTTGCTATGAGTATGTTTCTTGGATTATTATTTAATAATCACAACATTACTCATAGTGATTACTATGTCTACGATCCTCAGACTTGAGATCATCATTATCCCAATATCGTGAGTCGTATACTTTGATATAATTAAACGTCCACCATAATTGGTTGTTCTATAAATGCTGATGTTGGATATACTATAATCTATGTAGTGGGATTGGTTGATCAATATAGAATTTGTCCCTCCTAAAAATGGGAGCAATATCCTAGGCCACTTGATTGAGTGAGACTATAAATGCATGGTCATTCTCGAATAAGTTGATATGAGATATCATACTTATTTGTTTTTCATAGTCTACTCAGGATATCAAGAAGCATTAGATGGACTATGCAAGTGTGACTATTCTATGACTTATGTCCATTCTAAATATAAAGAACAAAAGTATTTAATACATGAAGGGTTAATCACAGAAAAGTTATGTCGAATCATGACTTCTTGTAACTTAGGTAACAATGATGCATTGCTAGATGCCACTCATTGTTTGTAATATTAGAATCGTTCTAGTATTACTGCTAACAATACAATAACCTACAGGGTCACACCCTATGGTTGAAACGAACGGAATCCAAACATAGTTGATATTGCGTTTAGCTGTCAACATGAATTAAATTGATTATAGAATTAATGTAATTGGACAGTTATATATCGAACGAATTATATGTACAAGTATGTTGTATACATAATAAAAAATATGGTTAAATTAATATATGTTTGATTCGTATAAAATTTAACTAAAAAATAATTTACCTAAATTCTTGTTATAATTATTGTAATTATAATTTAGGATCGAATATTATTATAATTACTGTAATTGTAATTTTTTTGGTCAAACATTTTTATAATTATGACAATTATAATATTTGGTTAATTATTATGATTTGATTCATATAAAAATATTAATGATTCCCAAATTAGGAAATATAGGGTTTTTGACAAAAACCTAATATACTTGAAATAAGGGATGTGTGAGGTCTAGCAACCGTCAAGTAATTTTTCTCTCTAAAAAATTTTTAGAGAGTACTTACCGTTCGTTATCACACTGGGTGGATTATGTAGAGGCCGAAACGTTTTTGTAATGGCTTGGAATCGAAACACAATTGTGTAATCTACTTTTTTTTATTTTTCAGACGATTAAAGGTAATTGTTCGTATCCTTTTCACCCCGATTCGTTCCTTGCACATGGATCCCTGGATGTGATCGTTAGATTTAACTTTTCGCTGTGCCATGGGGTGTACTGGTGATCCAACAATTGATTCAGGTCACATATGATGGTTAAGGATCTTATTGATTCAAATTTATGCACTTTGAAAAGTAATATCCTCCATCGATTTTCAATTATGAAGAGTAAAAATCTATTGAGAAAATCTCTATTGGTTCTCCTTGTGTTCAAGATGAACTTATGTGGCATTTTTTGAAAGATGGAATCTACAATGCTTGATAATGGTATCAGTGACTCATATCTTGACCTCGTTATGTTTTGGCACAGTGACATATTTAGCCCTAATGTTTATCCTTTTTGTCACTTTGGCTTTAATACATTTTTGTCACTTTAGTCCTTAACCTTTCTAATTTAGTCAAATTGTTGCTTGTTGGAAGGAAAAGCTAACTAGACTATTAAAATTTTAAGTACATTAACTTGGTAACTTGCGTGATTGTCCATGTGTACTTCATAAAAATTAAAAATAAAAAATAAAAAATTTAAAATATTTCAAGAAGTTCAAAAAGTTCATACTTTTTTTTTCTTTTATAAAAAAACTATCCATGTCAGTAATGAAGTACATGTTGATTGCCATGTAAGCTACCATGTCAACATCTTTAAAACTATAGGAGTTTAATTAGTTTTTTCATCCGGAAGGCATCAACTTGGATATATTTGAAGGGTTGTGTATCAACATGATAAAAAAAATTAGGTCCAATTTGACAAAAGAGA
Organism: Gossypium hirsutum; assembly: GCF_007990345.1. Lineage (NCBI taxonomy): Eukaryota > Viridiplantae > Streptophyta > Magnoliopsida > Malvales > Malvaceae > Gossypium > Gossypium hirsutum. Next base: position 24,058,737 of record NC_053444.1, read on the forward strand.
TAAATGTACTTAGAAGCTAAATTCTTTTTTTTTTTAAATTTAAGTGTGTCCAATGTTGGCAATGGCTTTTCTCATAAGGGATGGAAACATCTATGGAATCTCAAAGTGGTTCATAAGATAAAAAAGATTTATTTGGAGATCTTGTCACAATGAGGTTGCTACCAAAGAAAACCTTGTTAAGAGATTGAGGGAAGTGAACCCTAATTGTTTGAGATGTGAGGAGGAAATGGAGTTAGTTGAGTGTGCACTCTTTTTCTGTCCCTTCACCAAGGTAGTCTAGGGAGTTTCGGGTTTTAGGTATTGATTTTGGAGGGAGGATTCTCAAGCTTTGAGGACTGGTGGGTAAGCATTTATGCGCACCTTCTGTTCTTTTTGTTCTTAAAACTTGCTCGCCCTTATGTGTTGGTATATATGGAAATTTGACAGTCACTCCCTTTTTGAGGGCCCTCCTCTAACTTGATAACGGTTTGGCAACAAGTGCTCCAAGACTTCACTTGCTCTTTTTGAGTCATTAACTCATAGTAGGGGCCCTCAATTTTAGGATGCTCAAGGGAAAAAAAGATAAGAAATGGTCTAATGTAATTCTTGAGTCTGATTGCTTTAATGTGATTGCCAAGATATTATTCTTGTTTTTGTTTGTTGTGAATTGTTTTTGGTTATCAAATTATGAAAAGTAGTAAAATATGGTCCACCTATTTACTTGTAAAAGTGAAAACACCCAAAAATCTAAAACAATTGGGAAAAAACAAAAATAAAAAAATTAAGTAACCATTTTTATTTGAAGGATGTTTTCTTAATGACCGGATGGTTAATCCACACCATGAGCTTCAAACACTCTTCTTCCTGTAGTAACTGTGTTTGTTAAAGAAGCAAAAAGTTGCACCGCACCGATCACACTCAACAATACAGAGCAACGAGTAGTTATTGCGGAATAGAATTAAAACAGCAAAAAAAAAAAAAAAGTCGTTCCAACCGATCAAATACCTTGTGATTCTCTCTCTCACGCGACTTTTATGAGTGACATCTCTCTTATAACCAACATTATTCTGTCAAAAAAAAAAGTTCTTTAATTTCAAAACTAGTTATAAACTCTCTTATAACCAACTTTTATGAGTGACATCTCTTATAAAAACTTCATTTTATGAGAATAAAAATATACAAAGTTAAAAAATAGTTAATAAAACGTTAACGAATTTTCTATCTTTAGCCCTTCCATTCTTTCAGGCCAGCGAAGCATTTAAAGGCATTCTCACCACAAACTTTTCCTGTATATAATTATTATAAACTCTCTCTCATTTTCCCCTCCCCTCGCTGACAAACATTTTTTTCTCTCACTTTCAGCTTTGCATTTCGTCTCTTTTGGGGAAGGTGGTTTGATATGGGGGCCTCCTGGATTTTGCCAGATCTCGGAACCGAGATCCTGATCCCGGTTTGTGCCGTGATTGGAATTGCCTTTTCTCTCGTTCAATGGATTCTCGTTTCCCGGGTCAAGCTCTCTCCCGGTCGAGACTCTGGTGCCCCCGGTAACAACGGTGCCGCTGGTAAAAACGGCTACGCTGATTACCTCATTGAAGAAGAAGAAGGTCTCAATGACCACAATGTTGTTGTTAAATGTGCTGAAATCCAAAACGCCATCTCTGAAGGTTGGTACCCTCTTCACTTTTTATTTTTTAAAGCTTTTTTCGATCTGGGATTTCGAAAAAAAAAAAAAAGAGAAACTTTCGGTCTTTCCTTATGTTGTTTTTGTTTTTGGTTTTCACGTTTGAATTACTTAGCCGTAATGGGTACTCGGAAAAAAACGTGTTTTTTTTTTCTCGCTGTCGTGAGACATTTCGATTTTTATGTTGTGAAAGTTTAGATCTTCAGTTTCACATTATATTATGTTATTTATTGATATTGGATTTCTTGGTTTGTCTGTATAAATTTTGGTGATGTGGTTTAACTTAGAAGAATGAGTTTTGGAGCACGAGGTTTTCTGTTTCACCATGCTTTCCTTGTTAAAGTTTTAGTTTTTATTTTTAAAAAACAAAATATTCTTATATTCATTTTATGTATTCAAAAGCCATGAAAAACTACAGCATGTACAAGCTATCTTTTATTTATATATATAAAAAAATGTGTGCTCCAATGAGTGTTTTCTTCAGATCGAAGTGTATGGTGATGGGGTAATTTGGAGTTTGGACCCACGTGTATTTATTAATTATATCTTACAATCAATATATGGTTAAGCTGGTGTGTTGATTTTCTGTTTGCACATTGAGAACATAATTGAGATCTAGGCTTTTTTCTTTCCTTTTTGTCTTTTTGGGTTTAAACTTTAGGTTTTGTAGCAGAAGCCATAATGGCATTGAAAGACTTTTGGACATTTCCTCATAATTGCATGCTTACTATGTGAAAATTTGTTCCAACTGATTAGTCTTCAGATTTGGATTTCAATGGAAAACTGAATGTTCAGGAACTAAATTTATTAATGAAATTCAACCCCTTTCGTTGAACTTGAACTAGATCTGGATATATTTAGAAAGAAAAACTGAAAAAATAGATCTGGAAGTTTTACTTTTTATGTGGCCTGATTTAAATTCCCAGTGGTTTGAACTCTTCAATTTTTAAAAAAAATTATGTGGGGCCTGAATTAAGTTTCTAGTGGCCATAACTCTTCACTTTGTATACTCTGAAAGAGTTACTTAACAAAGATATAGAAATGGATGATTTATTTACTTTGAAATATTTGTTTAGTTTCCTTCCTTTTTTACTGCTGTAACTTTTTTTTTATCTTGCTTGAATTGCTGTCATAGTAAAAGCTGATTTGAGCAAATGATGCACTGTTTCATGATAGATATGCTTAACACTTTGTTTCACTATTTGAAAGTTGACTGCTTTTGAATCTTTTCTATGCTTCCAAGGTTGTAACATACTGAGCTATTTTTCTTGTTTGTTCTGCTTTTTGTGAGATCTAAATGGTAAATATTACTTTTGTTAAAATGCAAATTTAACGATACTTTTTTAATTGCTCTCAACAAAATGAAATTACTTGTCTAATAGAGAGGAACTACTTTTTTCTGTCTGTTATGTCATTGTTTCTATTGCTTTACATGATGATAGTAATAAGAACACTCTGGCTTGTTCTATAGACAATGTTCGTGACAATATGCTTTTCCTACAAAGAATTCAGTTTATATCTTATTGTTTTGTTTGTTGCCTTTTCTGCTGGTAATTTTTTGAAAGACTTCCCAGTTAGCAAATATTTTGATTTATGAGTTTACAGGTGCAACCTCATTTCTTTTCACCGAGTATCAGTATGTTGGCATTTTCATGGTTGCTTTTGCAATCTTGATTTTCCTCTTCCTCGGCTCCGTAGAGGGTTTCAGCATGAAGAGCCAACCTTGCACATATGACCTATCTAGGATGTGCAAGCCTGCCCTTGCCACTGCTGCGTTCAGCACCTTATCATTCTTGCTCGGTGCAGTCACTTCAGTTGTTTCTGGCTTTCTTGGGATGAAAATTGCTACCTATGCAAATGCTAGAACCACCCTTGAGGCAAGAAAGGGAGTTGGAAAGGCATTTATTACTGCATTTAGATCTGGTGCTGTCATGGGCTTTCTTCTTGCTGCAAATGGCCTTTTGGTGCTTTACATTGCCATCAATGTATTCAAGCTCTACTATGGTGATGACTGGGGTGGTCTTTTTGAGGCAATCACTGGTTACGGGCTTGGAGGTTCATCCATGGCTCTTTTCGGCAGAGTTGGTGGAGGAATCTATACTAAAGCTGCTGATGTGGGTGCTGATCTTGTAGGCAAGGTGGAGAGGAACATTCCCGAGGATGACCCTAGAAACCCTGCTGTAAGTAACATGCATCTACGAATATCTGTAATGGTATTTTTTTAATCTGATACTTAATAGTTCCTCCTTTAGGGTTGTCCCTGAGTTACTTCCATGTTTTCAGGTGATTGCTGACAATGTTGGGGACAATGTTGGTGATATTGCTGGAATGGGATCTGATCTTTTTGGGTCCTATGCCGAATCATCTTGTGCCGCCCTAGTTGTTGCTTCCATCTCTTCTTTTGGAATGAATCATGAATTGACTCCAATGTTATATCCTCTCATCATCAGTTCTGTCGGTATCATTGTTTGTTTAATCACCACCTTATTTGCAACTGATTTCTTTGAGATCAAGGCTGTTGATGAAATTGAACCATCATTGAAGAGGCAACTTATAATCTCCACTGTTCTCATGACTATTGGAATTGGAGTTGTTAGTTGGATAGCTCTTCCACCTTCCTTTACCATTTTCAATTTTGGAGACCAGAAACTTGTGAAGAATTGGTAAGCTCTTTGTGCTTCTTTTACTGAGAAATGTTAAAAGTCATATGCTTGCATTAAATGAGAGTAACATTGAATTTCTTCTTCAGGCAACTATTCTTATGTGTTGCTGTTGGTCTTTGGGCTGGCCTAATTATTGGTTTTGTAACTGAGTACTACACTAGCAATGCATACAGGTAACTCATGTGGATGATATTGTTTTTCTCCTTTCGTTATCCTTTGTTATAATTGATTGTAACATTCTCTTTACATTCTCCTGCAGCCCTGTACAAGATGTTGCTGATTCCTGCAGGACTGGAGCTGCAACTAATGTTATTTTTGGTCTTGCATTGGGTTACAAGTCTTGCATTATTCCTATTTTTGCTATTGCTATCAGTATTTTTGTTAGTTTTAGCTTTGCTGCTATGTATGGCATTGCTGTTGCTGCCCTTGGAATGCTGAGTACCATAGCTACTGGATTGGCTATCGATGCTTATGGTCCCATCAGTGATAATGCCGGAGGCATTGCTGAAATGGCTGGCATGAGCCATAGAATACGAGAGAGAACTGATGCTCTTGATGCTGCGGGGAACACCACTGCTGCTATTGGAAAGGTTTGATTTGTTTTCACTTAAGCACATGGCTTACCTTTTTCTAATTTTATTTTATTTATGGCATCTCTATGTTTGTTCTGCATATTCTAAAGCAGATTTTATTGTTTTGGTTGGCATTGAAACAGCTACTTATTTTATTTGTCATAATTTTTTTCATAATGTTATAATTGGAATTTTAAGAGTTATTCAATATCTTTGTTGCTTTTTTGATACATCCTATCTCCTTTAAATTTATTTGCAGCATGAGTAGTTTTTTGCTCTTTGGCTAGCTTTGGTTTTTTCTGTTGTTTGTAACTGTAAGTAGTTTTCTTTCTAACGCCTGAAGTGTTGTTGCAATTTTTGCTTGATGCATGTTTATGTGTTTTCTTGAAAGAATGTAATCTTTCTTGTTCCAGTAGTGGATTAATAGGTGTATTCATTTGAAAATTCTGCATTTCTTTCCAGGGTTTCGCCATTGGTTCAGCAGCCCTGGTGTCCCTTGCCCTCTTTGGTGCTTTTGTGAGCCGTGCTGCAATTTCAACAGTTGATGTATTGACCCCTAAAGTTTTTATTGGTTTGCTTGTCGGGGCAATGCTTCCTTACTGGTTCTCTGCTATGACCATGAAGAGCGTGGGAAGTGCAGCTTTGAAGATGGTTGAGGAAGTGCGCAGACAATTCAACACAATCCCAGGTCTCATGGAGGGCACTTCCAAGCCCGACTATGCTACCTGTGTCAAGATCTCTACTGACGCCTCTATCAAAGAAATGATCCCTCCTGGTGCCCTTGTTATGCTCACACCCCTTATTGTTGGGATCTTTTTTGGTGTCGAAACTCTCTCTGGTGTCCTTGCTGGATCCCTTGTCTCTGGCGTCCAGGTAATGTTAGCAAGTCTTGATATTGTCTACATGAGAGCTTTCCTACAGAGGGTTCATTTTAATGTTTGTTTCTGATCTGGTATGTTTGCAGATTGCTATCTCTGCATCCAACACAGGGGGTGCTTGGGATAACGCTAAGAAGTACATTGAGGTATCTCTGATTTGACTGATATCTTGGGAGCTAATCTTATAATCGATGTTTTAAAGTAATGGTTCTACATTTGTGCTCTGGCTTTTGTTGTGAATTGCAGGCGGGTGCTTCAGACCATGCAAGAGCTCTTGGTCCCAAAGGATCGGATCCACATAAGGCAGCTGTTATTGGTGACACCATTGGAGACCCTCTAAAGGATACATCTGGGCCATCACTGAACATACTCATCAAGCTCATGGCTGTTGAATCACTTGTTTTTGCTCCCTTCTTTGCTACACATGGTGGACTGCTGTTTAAGATATTCTAAGAGAAAACAAACATTGGCTAAAGGCCCATTGATTCCCATCTCTGCCGGGTTCCACATTTCCAATTTTCCTAAGTATATTTAGTCTAGCACCTTTTTTACTCTAGAGACCATCTCCTCTCAAAGGTTTAATCAGGCAATGAAAAATTTCCCTTGTAAAGGGTTTACAAAGACATTGATGATGATGATGATGATGATGATGATGATAATGATAATGGTTAATCCATAGAAAAGAGTTAAAACTGTTTTGTTACTATTGTTACTTTTTGTTATATGAAGAATGTTGATTTTTGCTCTCGTCTAACTCTGTTTTGCTGCTCTAATATTCTTGTCATTAATGGTTTTTGGCACGGTTTTGGGATATAATGAGAATGCATGGATTCTTCATTGCAGGAAAAAAAAATGGTCTTCTTCATTAGTAATTTATTTTGATATAGGCTGTAGCAAAGTTCTTAGAAAGCTCAAGTTTGGCGGAAAGTCTAGTGGACATAGGTTTGCACCCTTGCATTTGAGCTTGATTAAAATCTTTAGCATATTACTGTTGAGAAAGGTGAAGGTCGTAATTTGTGCGGTGGGCCTATTCTAATCGTTGGATAAAATGGTTTCGTGTTGAGTCTTCACCAACGTATCTGAAAAAGAAATAAAGTTCTTGCTAAGAACAGAGACATCATTGATGGGGGCTGACTAAGGTGACTGAAGCTTGGAAGGAGGGATTGCATTAGGCATCACCTGTAGGTTTCAGTTGAGTATTTTGGGGCTGGTTATGGCAGATTTCAAATTAAACATGTTTATATCTTAAACTAAATTAAAGATATTGGTGACATGAAGACTTGATGATGATATCATTTAAATTTTGCTTGAAGGGCTTAACAATTGGTAGTAAGGAGCCATCCATTGCCCTACAAATTATCCTCAATATCAATGTGAAGTTTCTTTATTTCCTTATAATTTTACACACTGGTTTCATCGCTTAATGTTTTGGATGCCGCTTCTGAGAACAAGCCAAAAGAAAATGTAGTATGGGGGAACCTCAAATCAGTGCTGCTTCCATAGGTCTCCTTCCTTGCTGGTAGTATTGAAAGTAGAGACTGACATAATCTCACTTTCTTGTATAATCTGGGATGAGTTTCATTGATGAGCTCTTCCACTGGTTGAATCTCTTGATCAGGATGTGGAATGCAGAAAACAGCTACAGTAATCCTCTCCCTCTCTGAGTTTGTCACCACTCGGTGTACTGGGCTCTTGAATATCCCATTGCTCATTATCTGTGTGCAGTCCATGGAACCACCAATGTAAGTCACATGTTAATTATGACATCTATTCTTGATTTACAGCATCAAACATCTTTTAACCGAAACTTGTAGTTGGTAGATTAGCTTAGTAGATAAATTACTCGGACTGATGTAGCTAAGTTCATTTATTTTTTCCCCAAGTTCTTTCATTTGTTCCAAGGATTTTACATCATGTTATATCTGACTATATGTTGGATACTGAAGAGTTGGAGTAACATAACTAACCAACCAGTCATCTACTTATCCGGACTGGAGAAATTTAAGAGTCGGAGCAACGTATCTAACCACTATACTTACAAATTATGTTTTCTGGATTTGAAGGTGAGCTTTAGATGTGTATGTTCTGACATGAGTATATTCAGTTTTTTCTATATTCAGTTTTTTCTAAGCTTTTCCTATAATTTTCAGGACTCCCTCCGTACCTTGACCCAAATATATGTCAAGACATACATGTCGGATACGAATCATTTAGGGTATTAAAGAGTTGCCAATAATAGATTGCTTATCATTAGATAATTGGGGTCATTACCTCTGCTTGATCTCCAACGTTGATAAGAAGAGCTTGAGGTATAATTGGAACATTAAACCATTGATCATCTTTCAGGACTTGAAGACCTTCCACTTCTTTGTCTGGCAACAGCATGGTGATTACTGATCCATCTGCATGAGGTTTAACCCCAAGAACTTGATCTGGTCTTGGACATATAGGATAGAAGTTAAATCTTGCTTGCATTGTTGCTTGGTCTCCATATTGTTGCAAAAACTGGTTCTCCTCCAAGTTTAGTGACCTTGCCATTGCCTTCAAGAGGACTTCCAGGATCACATGTAGTTTCGTTGAATAATCATTTAAAATTCCCCTGTGACAGAGATATGACAAATATATTTAACTTGTTTGATTGCTAACATTCACTCTTGGTGTTTTGTTCTCTTGTTGTATTGGTAGAAGTTAGTGCATAACTTTGGAAAGCTTCAGATCCCTAGGGCATAAGGGAAAAGAAGGAGAATACCTGAAAGATTCAGGATTTTCAGGCCAAAATTTGAGTGTTTGCTTATCTTCTGGGCGCAGTATAAGATACAATCTATCAGTCCAATCGAGTATTTGATCCTCAGATAAGATCATGTCGTTCCCGTACCCTTCGATGCTGCCGATTTCTCTGGAGTATTTCTTCTTTTCTTCTGACGGAAGAGCAAAGAATTGGCGAGCAACTTCTCGCAGTTTGTCCAGAAATGCACTTGTAATTCCATGATTGATTGCCTGAAACTCGCAAAATAATTCTCAGGTTTGAAGTTTACTAGTTTTACAATCATGAAAATTTTAATGATGAGCTGTTGAATCCTCAAGAAATTTGAGCTACTTTTAAAATTGTATGTTTATTGGACTAAGTTGTCTTGGAGAGCTATATGCAGTGTAGTTAAAATACGGTAAAATCGACCATGTTCTGAAAATCAAGGAATTTGATAGTTAAAACTTTTTGTCCACGGAAATTTGCCAAAAATCAGACCTGAATGCAACCGTAGGAGCTGAGAGCTGATCTAAGTTTGTCAAGTTCATCTCCACTGGTAGATGATGAAGATGCAAGGAGTTGAAGATCTATAGTAGGAACATCCAACACTGGGAAAGAGGCATCAAGTCCAACTCCTTCACGGATGTATCTTTCTGGGACTTGTCTACTGTTGATAGCCGCCAGTTCCTGCACGGTTATGGCTTGTGGTTGAAGCTCGATAGGTTGAGCCATACAGCAAAACTGGGACCCAGGAATATGCCGGTTCTAACCTGTTTTGGTTGCAGTTATATTATATACATTCACAATTTCAAGTTGTTTTGTGGTTGACATCATTCATGACGATCTGTACACTCTGCTTTTAAAATTGTCTTATGCCACTGCAATTATAATATTCAGAAAAAGGGTTTTTGGTCATGTTCATTTGTAGAAATCCCGCACCAATTTGATTTTCTGTTCAACTAAGCTTGGTCTTCCCAAGGATTTGAAGTATGCGCTTTAACGTCAAAGGAGCCAACTATTGGACAAAACCATGAAAAAGAGCGGTTCCATTCTACGCAAAGCCATTTTTTATTGTAAAAAAACTCAGTAGCATTCCCATTTTACAAAACCCTAAAATACTGATTATAATTTACTAATAGATTGTTGATTTTTTTTAAAAAAAATTATATCGAACCTAGAAAATAATAAGAGTTTCAAATGGTTACGTGAGATCTCGTAATTTCAGAATAATATAAAAATTCATTGAATAACTGCATCACCTACGTTGAAGAAGCAATCATGTAAAATGGTTTTTATAATGCGGGGATGATGAAGAAAGGAGCAACAGAGATGGTAGAGATGAAAAAATTGCATATTTTTGACGATAGTAATTTTATATTTTTAATAGTTTATATTTATAATCTTTAAAACATTAAATTAAAATTGTATCGTATTTTAGGGATTAAAGTATAATTTTACTATTATTAATTTAAAAATTTATAAATCATTAAGGGCTCTAAATAAAAATAAAAATTTTTTTTAGAGGGACCAAGTCTCCTATCAGCCCCCGATGAAGATTGATAGTTCTTACATGGCAAATAAACAAAAAAAATGTATTAGACTAATTATAGAGTAATTTTAGTAAAACAATTCACATGGAATTTTTAACAGTAATAATCAATTCGAGCAATTATCTTAATTAAAGTGAATAAATTGACAAAAAAAAATTAGAGTAATCAAAATAAGAATAACTTACAGTATAATTTTTCCTTTATAAAATTCAACCTTCAAATTTTATTTTAATAAATTAAAATTATATCTTAATTTTATTTATTATAATTAAACTTGGTGAATAAATCTAATTTTCAAAGCTATTAAGATTCATTGCTTAACAATCCTCTCATACATCATTCATACAAAAGAAGAAACGGAAGCAAATATGAAGCCAATCATAGTCTTTTTGAATTCCATGTGGTACGCATTAAATTTTATTTATTTATAGAAATTCCCATGTGATATTTATTTAATTAATATAAATTCAATTATATATATTATATAAAAGAAGATCCGGGAGGAATATATGGAAACTTTGAGTTGTTCCAAAATATTTCCTTTTTAGTTATATTTAAAGTGTCTCATTTTTTAAATTAAGTTTCAAATACGATTTTCTTACCATTAATAATAATAATTTTTTTTAACATCATGCATTAAATTATAATTAAATTTTAAAATTAAAATCTTAACACACATCACAAGATAATATAATTGTATGAAACAACCATAAATAATATATTTTTAAAAAATTCTTTTAAATATAAAGATTTTCAATATACTTAAACTGCATAATCGATTTTGAAAGTTTAACCGTTAAAATTGAAAAAATCTCATCAAACTTTAAAATGACATCAACTTATAAAAGAAAAAGTAATTTTCTAAAAAGCTTTCATGTACAATAAAAAAAAAGTTGCTTTTTTTTTTTATCTAGAAATAATTTTTGCTACATCGCAAATTGTGTATTTATACCTCTCTCTCGACAATGGAATATCCTGTTTTGACAATTTCTTTAAAGAAAATGTAAACAAAACGTTAGAAACTACATAAGTATTGAGAACCTGTGATATTTCTAGTATTGAAAACTAGAAACATTTGAATTTTTTGGCATTGAATTAAAAGTTGGCCCAAAACGTAACAAAATGAAGCAAGGAAAAAAAAGAAGGGAGGAAACTCAGGAGGGGCGAAATTAGAAAATTTTTTTAGGGGGGTCGAAATGAAATTTTAAATTTTAATAGTCTATATCTTTATAATTTTTAAGGATTAAATTAAATTTTCATAATTTTAGGAGGCCAAAGTACAATTTTACTTTTATTAATTTAAAATTTTAAAATTTTTTTAAGGGCCAAAACAACAATTTTCTATTTTAGAGGGGGGTCGAGGTCCCTACTAGCCCCTTGAATTCGCCTCTGAAACTCAGGTTTTTTTATTTTTGTTTTCCAACTACCCCATTACACATGAAAAAAAAATGTCTTCGATATATGGGAAACGCTAAGCCGTTATTTGCAACACAAACCCCTCTGTGTTTTAAATTTATTTATAAAAGGATTTTACCTTTTTAATTTTCTCATTTTGTTCTCATAATTTAAAATATTATCTAATTTTAGAAATAGGTTAATATTATTAACTATGTTAGTCCTTGTAGTTTTTATATTACTTAGGAAAAGGAATTTATGTTATTTTGTGGAGCCACAAATCCGGCCGAGACAGTTCGACCCGAATTTCGAATGTCATATTAGCCACCAAAGTGACTCTTTGTTTAAACCACCACATAACATACCAGGCGACCAATCACATCACACAATTAATCATGGAATATTTAATAAAAACCTAATATCATGCTTCCGTTGAGCTACTCTGATCAACTAACAACAAGACTAATTCACAATTTAATATTTAACGGACAATTACCTAAAAAAACTTTGGTTAAACATACATGCATGCAGTAGAGCATTTTTAAAAGGGCTATATTTGTAGGGACTTGAAATACCGTTTTGTTTAAAAACATATAATTAGATTTAAAACGTAATATATAATAATATGTTAGGAAAAACTCCATTTCACAAAGTTTAAATATAAAAGTCTTGTTTTAGAAGATTGATTAAAACCTTACACTCAATTTCATCAAGTTATCATTCAATTAGTTCACATGTAGTTATTAGTTTACGTAATCTATCCAATTTTACATTTATGCATACTAAACATTCAATTGTTTTCTAAAACACACACCTTTAATATCTAAGCCTTACCTCAATGTCCAATGGCTCTTCCACCTGCACTTACGAGCTAGTCAAATAATTAATCAAAGCATTCATCAAGCAATCATAATCTACCATTCAATCATCTATCTAAAGCACTAGTAAAAGTTTCAAATTAAACCAATTAAAGAGTCTATAATGTCCAATTACAACCAGACAATTATAACTAAGTCTAATTTTAAATACCATAATTTGGTCTCACATTGCCTTCCTCATTGAGTTTGGGAACACAACAACATATCCAGGAATAGCCTCGATTTGGGTCACTTGGATGGCTCACTTCCCCACCTCTTCACAAGTTAAATCACTGGTATATTATAAAAGTGTCTGTGAGCTTATTGAAGCTCAGTGAGTTGCTCAAACATACTATAAATAAACACATCAGTTAGTTTAAAGGGTGACATACTATAGCGATCCACATATTATTATAGTTTACACAAAATAGTAACTCACACAATAGAACAATTCTCATAAAATTAGCAATGCACATATAATAAGTTATTCGCATAAAATAGGAAGATCACATAAACTATCAATTCGCATCAAACATCTGTTCATATAAAATAACAGTTCATACACCAAATGACAGCTCATGCAAAATAATAGTTTATATGAAATATCAGTTCATACCGAATAACAATTCATGCAAAATAACAGTTCATACTCTATCATAACTCATATATTTCAAATAATAATAAATTGACATTTTTGTGATTATGAAACATATAGGGGACTCAATCACCACACATTGGACAAACGAATCTCCTTATAACGCCTCACTTTTAGACTCAAAGAGCCCTACGCTGTCTCTAATATAAGTGTAGCACAAACGCTCACACTCTCCAACACTCTCGACTCATAGAGCCCTATGCTGTCTACGTTGACTGGAACTATGTTCGACATTCCCTTATCTCTCCAACGCTATCTTTGGGCACAATGCTCACCGCAATAATGAGGGTGAGTATTCACAATCCTATGGCATGCCAACTATATCTAATGGTTCCATAAGGTCATAATGCCAACATATCTCTTTAACACATTCACAATATTCAGTATAATAGGGCTCGCAAATAAGTAGAGCTCACACATTATAACACAGCTTGCAATTTACAATTCGCAATAAAGCATGGTTTGCAAATAATATAATAACTTTCATGCAACATATAATGCACACATAACACAGTTCGCATATCATTCATGACATAGATTACATAAATCATTGTTCGCATATTTTATTTAGCATAGGGCATACAATAGCTTAGCTTACATACAATACAACTCAAAATATCACAATACACAATTTGGCAAATTAATATCGTTCGCCATATTAATACAAATCACCAAATTAACACAGTTCGCCATAATAATATAATTCGCCAAGTTAACATGGTTCACAATATAACACAGTACACAAATATAATTGACTCGCACTACAATTGAACTCGCACCTAGCATTTCACGATAATATAATTCTGCACTAATCTAAGTTTGCATTACCGTAGAGCTCATAATCCACATACTGATTCGTGCATGCATAGATATACACATTATCAATAAAATTTACATATTAAAAGAGGTCCCATTATATTTTTTTATATTAATTCGCAAACATTACAAAACTCATCCATATATATATTATAAAACAAGACCCATATATATATTATATAACAAAACTCACTCATATATTATAGATAACAAAACCCATGCATATATATAATATATAACAAAACCCATACATATATATTATACATAACAAACCCAAGCATGTATATATATTATATATAATAAAGTCACGCCTATATATTCATAAACGTATATATTATTAAATCCCTAGACGCATATATATAGAGTATATCTAAAAGAACAATAGACACATATATGTTATATATAGCAGGACCCACGCATATATAGTTGTTATGTATATGGCAGGACCCACATACAACAAATATACGTACCTATTTAAAACCCCTCTCTATCACGTCAAAATTACATATATATATATAAAATAAAATCCTAAATGCAACCGTAGACGCTTATATATCTTATATCTATAACAAGACCATAAACATATTTATATTATATATATACCTATTTATGAGTACAATCGCTCATGTAACTGCTCACACCTACTAATATACACACAATTTCACTTATTTGTTACGTTAAATTTCATAGTTTACAATTACAACTTATTTATTTTATTCCTATAATTACATGCCCATTTTAAATTCATGCATTTGACTCGTTAAAATCACACAGCATGCATACTCTACACTCAAACAAAATTATAATAATTTGCACCAAGAGAAATAAAGGTACACATATTAATTAAGAAGGGTTCACATATGTTACTTTAGCCTGCGTACTTGAATTTAAATGCAGTATATCGGACCACTCACCTTAACAACCATTGCTTCAACTACCAAGCTCAAGTAAGCTTTTATTTACCTTTGTCCATGGTTGTGGAGGCTCCCAAATGAATTGACATTTTTCATACACATCAAACACATTACAAAGTCATTACTAACAACAACAAACACCATTAAACCATTCCAAAATTATAGATTAAAGCCTATTAACCTTTATACCGAAAACTTAACTAATTTTGTCGAAATAGGTGTTTAACCACTCAAATCTCACTTCTAAGCTTAGATTTCAACTTCATACATCCTAAATATCATCTAATTACATATCTAAACCATCAAATTCATCCAATTTCACTGATATAATTTTTCAGAAAAATAAAGCTTATGTGATCTTTTAAAAGGGGAAAATTTTCAATTTGCTTAAATTCATTAAGGATTTGTTAAATTAAGATCAATTACCTTTTAATTAGATAAAAATGAGTTAGAAATCACTTTAAAAGCAAAGCCTAGCTAAGAAATACAAGATCCACCATTTTCAAGCCAAAAATCAACTTAAAATCAAGTGATATATTGAGATTTTGATTAAATCGTTTAAATCTCGAATTGAAATAACAACTCACTTAGTTTAATCATAAAAAGTTAGAATCTCACCTCAATTTCGCAAAATCGACGAGCTATGGAGCTAATTCGAGCTAAAACGTGTGAAGATCTCTTGAGGATTTTAAGGATGAAAACATGAGTGTTCTTCAAACTTGAAAAGAGATTTTGTGTTTAGAGATATTGGGAATAAAAACGGATGAACTAATTTCGGGAGAAAAGCTTTGATTTTTTGTTTAGCAAATTTTTGAAGAAGATGAAAAATGGGAGGGAAGGAGACGTGGGGTTGTCAAATAGGCACCAAATTTTTAAAAATTGGACCATTGCCCATTTAATCACCTCCAGTTTCTTTCCTTTTTCAAATAGGTCTTTGCATTTCAATTAAAATAAATTTCAAAATTATTTTCAAATCAAACCTTGTTTTTTAAAATCCATTTTAATCAAATAAATTCTCAGACACCTAATTTTAATTTCCTAACCTAAAATTATTAATTCTAATTATTTTAATATTTTATTTAATTATCTAACCTATTTACGATTTCCTGTTCACTAAACCCCGATTCTACTTACTCAATTCTACTAATCTAATTTTTGGAGTGTGACATATTTAATTTTCATTTTTTGAACAATTAATTTCTATTTTTAAGTTTTAATATCATGTTTTTATGAAATTACATAATTATCTTAATCTTTATGATTTTTAAAAGAAAAATTTTAACATATAAATGAATACAAATGTTTTTTTATAAATATAATTTAATATTAATAAAGTAAGTATTTTTCGCGTACATTATTTTAAAAAACTTATTAAAATATGCTAATGTTTGTTTGAATTATTTTAACATTGTATTATTTAAATTTTGTATTTTATAGTGTTTTAATTTATTTGAGCACTGATTGGTTGAAATTAAATAATTTTCTAATAGATAACTTACTATTAAATTTTGCTTAAAATTTATTAAAATTTATTTATTTTTTAACTAATACATGTTATTAATACAAATAAACCCTTTAATACTATTTAAATATTAGTGTTTTTAGAAATTTTACATGAAAATTAAAGAATGTTATGTTTTCCTACAATACTTTCCTAACTTTTATTGTAAATAGAAGGTTAAAATATGTAATAAGTCATTGTACTTTTTGAAGATTAAGAATTTAGTCAGTTTTCTTTCATGGAATTTAGTCATTCTACTTTTCAGATTTCAAAGTTCAGGTTCAATTGTTAATACTGTTAAGTTTTTTTTATTAAATTTGTTGCTATGACATTTTTTAAATATAAAAAAACTCACTTAGTAGACAAGTAATTAAAAAAATGACTTTGTATTAATTTGAATTTAACAAAAAAATTAACAGTGTTAACAGTTGGATCTAAATTTTGAAATCTGAAAAATAGAAGGACTAAATTCAATGAAATAAAAGTACATGGATTAATTTCTTATTTTTTAAAAGTACAGGGACTTGTAGCACATTTTAACCTAAATAGAACTATGATAATAATTTCCTCTCACATTAAATCATTTTGTTTAATATATGCTTATATTTTACTAAAATATTAATAAAAATGAAATATATTTTAATTAATGCATGATCATCCCGTGTAAAATAGTTTTTAATACTATTTAAATTTTAATATTTTTCTTGTAAAATATATGCCTGTAACATATTTAAAATATTCAAAATATATTATATTTAAAATAATTTATATAAACAATAAACTCACGCGGAAAAAAACTAGTTTATATATAATAATAATTTAATACTAAATTAATTATTCTAAAAAAGATAAAAGTATTGGATAAAAAATTAAATAAACATATAAATAAAAGGAAATGGAAAATAATGTTTAAATAACTGATCTAGATCGTGATAACTTTCACGCTATTGCAAAAGGGTCATACATTTAGATGTAATTTATTACGCATATTATACCATGCCTGCTACTACTGATGGTGTGGTCTAGATCATAATGGTAAATCGGTTATTAAAGTTGAATCATGAGAGTATTTGATGGCCTTGGATGCGTGTAAATACTTAAGTAACAACACTCGTAAGTAAGTACGTGACGGATTATCTAGAAAATATATTTATAAAAGTTACAAAAGAATTGATGTGATTGAATTTCAAAGTTTTATATGTTTATAGAGAAGGGAATAAAGTTATCGATGCCTTCATGGCTTCTACTTTCTCTAAACTTTTAACTTATTATGTTTAAATTTTGTAATTATTTATAACTCAAATATTAAAAATTAATACAAATAGTTGTAAAAAATTATTTAATATAATTGAAATAATATATATAATCAACTCCTACATCTCATTGGTAAGAAAACTAATATATATATATATCATATTACAAAGCTCTAAATAAAAATATAAATAAACATACATTCTCATACTATAGTTTTTTTTGACAAGTGTCAAGATTAAATTTTTTAAAATTTTATATAAATTTTAAGTTCAAAATTGAAAAAATTTAAAAATAAATTTTATCACTTTATTTTTTTAGATTTACAATATATATTAGATTTTAAGTTCAAATTTATATGTTATGAAATTTTAAAAAATCAATTTTATCCCTAAAATAAATACATATTATTCCTCAATTTTATCTCTTGTTTTTAGCATAATGATTTTTTTGTCCTCTCAACTTTACAAAAAAAATAGTTATTTTAGCCATCCATTTAATTTTTCACCTTTTTTTAGCCCTTAAACTTACATTTTTTTTGTCAAATCACCCCAAAGTAATGTAAAAGTTAACTTTTTTTAACTTTGTTCACGTGGCATACACATGGATTGCCACGTGGATGAAATGTCAGTATTTAATTTTTTTTAATTTTAAAATTTTTAAAAAAAATTAAAATGATTTTTAAAATTAGAAATCAATAAAATTGGTTAAAAATTATAAAAATTATAAAAAAATTGTATATTTTTAAAATTTAAAAAAAAATTAATTAAATTTCAACGCGTCATCCATGTGAAAATCCACGTATATGCCATGTAACATCCCAAAATACATAGGGTTAGAAATTTAATTAATCACTAAGAAATGAATTTAGTTTTAATGGCTATGAAGTTAGAGTAATCCCTAAGAGATCTTGGGTTCAAACCCACGCTTTCCATTTTCTTACATTTTTTTCAACAACTAATGAACAAAATTAATCTAGTATAAATATTAAATATGGTATAAATATGTCAAGTGTGGGTAGTAGTCTAATGGTTAATTCAGTATAAGATCCACTCACTCTTATGTATCTTGTGGAATGTTTGAAAAATTGGGTGTTGGGTAGAGAAAAGCACTACTGATGTAACTGTATAAGCCCCTTAGGAAAATCTGTTGTAAATAAATTCTACAGGAGATGTTCGTTAGAGGTTCAAGGGATAGTGTTTCCCACAGACCTTATGGAGTTCGATTTAATTTTAGGTATGGACTGGTTAGTTGAACATCAAGTTAGCCTAGATTGTGCCTTTAAGAGGGTAACTTTGAAAACAACTGAGGGTAGAGAGATTGTTATGGTTGGGGAACGTAGGGTGACACGAGTCACAAAGGCCCAACTCAAACTCAAGAACGTGATGAGCTCAAATTACCACAAGGCCCAATAACGAGGTCAAAGGCCAGGTAAATGCGTATGAAACTAAATGGAACTATTCAAGACTTCATTAGCAAGGCCTTAGATGCGTATACAAAGGAAAAAGAAAATCAAGATTCACTTTCTTCTTTTCAAGAAAATCAAGAAACTGAATCTTGGTCCAATTTTGCTGTTTTGAGCGATTTCAAGAATCAAGAAAATTAAGATTTCAAATCTTGAAAATCTTGGTCCAAGAAACTGAATCTTGTAGCTAAGGCGCATTGGATCTTAGTTACGAGCATCAACGAACCAATTTCGGGAGAGAACAGATTACAAGCCCAAGTTCTTGAAGATACGACCCAATAAGATGTTCCAAGCCCAATCAAGAAATTTAAATTAGACTTAGTTGAAAATCAGGCCAAATTGTCAAAGTGACCCAATTTTTTAAGTTTTAATTCTTTAAATACTTAGTTTTAATTTTTATACTTTATGAATAAATTTCTATGTAAACATTCAGACCAAGAGGCCCATTTAAAGTCCTTGGCCGAATTTCCCCTTGAAAGTCAACTATAATGCCCAATATTGCCCGACCCAATAGATAATAAAAAAACCCAAATACCACAGTTTATTAAGCAATCCAATTAACAGAAGCCCAAAATTAAAACTAAGCACCTAGCCCAAAACATTCCCAAACCCGGAAACCCTAGCCTTCAGCAAACAGCAGCACCGCCGTCGAACCCAGGGCCTCTTCCGCGCGTGCTGCGCCTCCACGCGCATGCGTCTCCTCCAGCTGGCCTCCGTACACGCCACGTCCACCTTCCAGGCCGTACCTGCAACAAACAAAATAGACAACGCAGCACCTACAACAAAAACAGACAAAAACAACCGAGCAGCACACAAGGAGCAAGAATAGATTTTGCTTTTATTTGATATTTTCTTTTTCATTTCGGCTATAAAAGAGCCAACGAAATCTGTAAAAAAGGGCCCTTTTTTTTACGATATCAACTCACGCATACTGTATCAAAAACACGCACAATATTAATACAAAAAGAATAAAAAAACAAAGTTTTTTTTAAGTTTTTGAAGGTGATTCACCATTTTCGGTTCTTGTTTTTTTTTGCGTTTCTCTATTATTTTTCTTTGCTGCTTTCTATTTTCTATACGAAAAGAGAAAAGAAAAGGGATTACCTTGATATTTCGCCGTGGAATCCTTGCCTACTTCGCCGTGATTGGAATTTGGCAAGGGTTTCTGGGTTTAAGAACGACGCAAGAAGAAAGGGGGTGAGTCCTCTGGTATCTAGTTTTAGGGTTTTAAAAAAAAGGTTATTTAAAGTGGGGAAAATGACACCGTTTAGAGCCTGTGTCAATGGCTCTAAAACGGTGCCGTATTGGCACGGACCCGATGACCCAACCCGAGCACGGCCAGATTCGCGCACTTTGGTCTCGGAGGGGATATTTGCACGCTAAGTCCTTTTACTTTTGTGCCGAAACCCAATCTAGTCCTGTTATTATTTTAATTTTAGCTATACATTTACTGTCGGTTTCATTTTGGTCCCCAACAGAACGCAACGTTTGGAGGGCAGGGATTAATTTCCCTTTTGACCCCTCTTGGTTATCCGCGTGTTCAATGGGGGTCCGCACCCTTGTATTATTTTCGAATTGGCTCTTAAATTTCAGCCTTGATTTCAAAGTAGTCCTTTTGTTGTTTTTGCACTATTATTATTATTATTATCATTTTTACCATTACTATTACTATTATATTTTATATCAATATTTAGCTTTTATATGCGGGATTTTATTTCATTTTGTATTACTGTTTCCTTTTTATATTACTATTATATATTATCATTTAATTTTACAATATACTATCTTATTTTATTTTATATATTAATTCAACATAATATATATTTTTTAGCAATATATATATTTTTAGATTCACTTGAACATATTTTTGTGTTTTAAAATATTTATACGATAATATTTCTTGTTCAAATATTTCCTTTTTATATGTATACACAATTTACATTTAATTATTTCCATTATATATAGACATACATATAATATATTATTGATTTCATGTTATTATATTTTTTTAACCTGTTTCTATATATAATTATTTTTATGATTTCCCTTCCCTCATATTTCTTATTTTTAAAACTTGTTGCATATCTTTGTATTAATTTGCTTGGAGCTTCGTTTAAGATTAGTTTTTAGTTCATTAGCTTTGGAATGTTAAATTTATTTTTTGTATATGATATGAGATAATTACTCTTACGTGTATTGTATTGCTTGCTCGTATCTATCGATTCTTTGTTGTTCATTAGCGTACATTAGTTTACGAATCACCATTTCGCGTTGTACGTTATTCTTTCATTGTTTTATTTATTCAAAAGATTACGTATCATATCATTTAAATGTCAAAAGCATTTTTATTCAAAAACTTTCAAAATAACGCAATACTCGAAATTTAGAATCCTAGAGAGAATTGAGCCCTAACATATTGCGTTCCAATTTTCCTCGTTGAATCTAAATAATCGAAAATTTTCTTTAATCAAAACACATAAATAAAAAGCTCATTCTCGGGAATTTGAAGCGTTGTGTCCTAATGCATTGGAGATGACATGTTGTTTTCTCGAGACGAGGATTTTTCTAACAAATGAAAATAAAGGCAACATTCGATATTTAGGAATTTTATGAAATCGAACCCTAACTTACTGGGTTTTGATTTTCTCATTTGACCCAAATAATCAGATATCCTTCTCAAAATGCATAGGTTTTAAAAGTCAAAAGATGAACTTAATTTCGAGGATTTAAAATGTTGCACTCTAACTTACTAAGTGTAGCAATTTATTTCTTTGACAGAAGAGAGCCTCATCATCCAATTTATTTCATTCAAAATTTTTTTTCAAAGGATTGTATTTTAAAATCGTTTCAAATTTTCGACACTAAGACATTAAACAATCGATTCGGTACCAATTTTGGGTGTCACGAGGGTGCTAACCCTTCCTCGTGCGTAACCGACTCCCGAACTTATTTTCTCAAAATTCCCAGACCTAAAATATTTTTCAAGGTGATCCGATCACACTTCAATAAAAGATCGGTGGCGACTCTCATTTTATTTTCAAAGTCGATCCCCCTTTTTTTAAACATGAAAGTGGTTTCGACAGCTTGGCGACTCCACTGGGGACGATAAGAGAGTCAGGCCATAAAATTAATTGTTTTTGTCTTATTGTCGAAAATAAAAAACTTGATTTGAAAAATTACGATCTTCTCTTTGCATTTGTTTACTGTAAATTGATTTTTATATTTTGTCATGATGTTGCATAAAGACTGTTTAGTTTCACCTTTTAAGTGGGACTGAGAAGCTACTCCTTCGTGAGGTTTTCACCTCCGTGCAGGATAGTGGATCACTTTCGGGATACATCCGTACCTATGCCTTCGTGAGATTTTCATCTCCGTGCAGCCATAGGGAAATGTATTCCCCTGAACTAAACTCGGTCTGTATGAGCCTATAATGGGTGAGGATCGAGTAATCTGCTGGTTCGGGTACCTTGAATTTAGAGCCAAACTACATATAGAAGACCTAGGAACCCATCCTAGGTAGAGCCACTCCAAACCCCTAGTAGTCACCCGACTAGCTACTTTCGTTTTCCTTGTTTGCTTCTGTTTTGTACTAACCCATCTTGTTTTGTTTTGATTATGATTGCATTACATTTGCTTCTTAGGAAAAAGATATTGATTCAAATCCAATTACTAAATTAGAAAGCTTGTCATGGAATATGGATTCCTTGATAAAGTGGAAAACAATACGGCTGCCTGACTATATTCTGAGAAACCCAAGAAGAACAAGGGAAGAGTTCGTGACCTTGTTTCGTAGCCTGAGGATTCAAGGCGATTGTGTAAGAGCCTTCGACGTTCCAAGAAGCTGACGAGCCTTATGAAGATGGGCAGATGATGGATCGCGACCAAGATCAAGAAAATGAGCTAGCAGTGACATCTATCGGCAAGATTGTCTCAAGCATACGGACAAAGAAAAAGATCGATGTTGTCTCTTGGAATATAAGGGCGAGGCTGTACATGCATCTGCTTTATGCAAAGGAATTTGCTTTCTAGTAAAGTTTCCTAAATGTAATTGAATCAGAATCAACGTCTCTTTAGGCATTCATTTCATGCATTTGCATTGCATGACATCACATGCATTAAAATCCATTGAAAGAGTCTAATTGAGTCAATTTATTTCAGCTAATCTGGAAAGCCAACCAACCAAACACCCTTACAATACTCGTCGCAAAACTAAGGAAATGGATCAAAGATTAGAGAAACTAGAGCAAATGCAAAAAGATATGCAAGAACGGTTACAAGTGCAAATGCAAGAGCGGCTAGATAAAATCCAAAAAGACATGATGGAAAAATTGATCAAGGCTCAAAAAGATGCGATGACTGAATTGACCCATCTACTGACGGGAGGAGTAGATAAGGGAAAGGGTCCTATGGCCAATCCTAGAGAAGGTAATGAGGATCCGTTATATCCTCTGGGTTTTACTCCACCAAATGTACAGACCCAAGCTGAGGTGTACCCGTACAAATCGTCAGTCACTATCCGGCCTCAGCAGTTTCAAGTCGATGCCTCAATGCCAATGCACTTCCAAACTAGATCAGACTCTAATCCTGGAGATAACCCTATTTACCCTGTTATCTCTGATTTCGACGAGATGGCTGAAAAAGAGAAAGCAAATGAAGAATTGCCAAAACAGCTAGAAAAAATGTGTAAGTGGTTGGAGGAAAAATTCAAAGCCTTGGAAAGTGCTGATAGTTATCATGGAATCGACGTTCAAGATCTGAGCTTGGTACCAGACTTAGTACTTCCGCACAAGTTCAAAATGCCTGAATTTGAGAAATATAATGGAACTAGTTGCCCCGAGGCCCACATCACCATGTTCTGTAGAAGGATGACTGGCTATATTAACAACGATCAGCTGTTGATACACTGCTTCCAAGACAGTTTGGTAGGGGCAGCGTCTAAATGGTACAATCAATTGAGCCGTACTGAGATTAGTTCATGGAGGGACCTAGCACAGGCTTTTATGAGGCAGTACAGTCACGTATCAGAAATGATTCCTGATAGAATCACCTTGCAGAATTTGAAAAAAAATCGAATGAAAGCTTTAGACAGTATGCACAGAGGTGGAGAGAGGTTGTAGTCCAAGTTCAGCCACCAGTCCTAGAGAAAGAAATGACGATGCTTTTCATCAACACACTGAAAGCCCCTTTCATCACGCGTATGTTATGAAGTGCAACAAAAAGCTTTTCTGACATAGTCATGAATGGTGAAATGATTGAAAATGCCATCAGGAGTGGGAAGATTGACGCTGGAGAAAGTAACCGAAGGTTAGCTTCAAAGAAAAAGGAAAATGTGGTGAACAACACGAGTACATATAACAAGGGTTACTCAAAATCAATTACAGTGAATCAGCCGAGGAAGGTGACAACTAACCGGCAGGGCTCATCTAGACAAGAATCCGGAACAAGGCAAAGCACTGAGAAGCTCCAGTTCACGCCAATCCAATTGTCGTATAATGAGTTGTATCAGAGGTTATTCAATGCACATGTTGTTGCCCCTCACTATTTGAAACCTCTACAACCTCCGTACCCTAATTGGTATGACGCGAGTGCGCAGTGCGACTACCATGCGGGGACTATGGGGCATTCCATGGAAAACTGCATAGCCTTCAAGAAACTGATTGAAAAGCTGATCAGTATGGGCGTTGTCAAATTGGATGATTCGCCCAACGCAGAAAATCCGCTACCCAATCATGATTGACAACGGGTTGAATGCGATATATGAAGAAGAGTTGGGAAGCGTTCACATCAATGACATATATGAAGACACAAATGAAAAGGGACCTTGTTAGATGTCCGCCCTTATAAATTTGGGAGCGTTCTAAGCAATTGGACCGCAGAAGAAATCCTTGTAGTTTTTAGAGCTTGTTTAGAGTAATGTTCAGAACATTTTTATTGTCCTTAGCCTAAAAGTGTAGAAATTCCTTTGTGAAATAAGCTAATGTCTAAACGTTATTATTCTAATAAAATTACATCTTTGCATTCATTTTTGAGCCAATATTCTTTCATTCTTTTGGATTTTCTTCCACATCATTTTTTTCATTCATAATTATATTGTACAAATAATTCACACATTCTTTTGTATATTTTTCGGTACTTATTATGGGTCCCTAGATATCAATGACATGAATGACGCCGCTACAGACTCAAGTTTTCCTTTTGAGTGAGGCATGTTTTAGGGGGATCTCATGACTTTGAAAATGACACAGATTGTAGCCTATCTCCAGACTTGTTGAGGATGGTAGCACAAGAGGATAGACAGATCTTGCCTCACAAGGAATCATTAGGAATTGTGGGATTGGTGAAGATTAGAATTGACCTGACCTCAAAGACGAAGCAACACCTTGTTGAGTGACCTCTAGAGTTCAAAGATGTCTTTGTATAGTCATACCAGGATATGCCCGGGTTAACCACTGATAATGAAATCTGCCAAACAGCATGATGTCAGAAATTCACAGTATGAGCAATGCAATTCTTTTTCGGGGCAATGCCTCTCTCGTTGACTCAGCATAGCTTTGCCTATTTGAAGTCAAGTTTCTATCCCTTTAAGATGTTGTTAGATTTTAATTTGATTAAAGAGGAAGATCCAAAGTTTTCTGTCGTAGTTGCGCTCCAAAAGGCTTTATGAAAGAAATCTGATACCAAAGAAGGTTTTTCGCATACAAGGTGAAAGTGAGATCTTATGTGGGAAACTTTATCAAGAAAGAACATTGGTTCTGGTCAAAAGGGATAACAATGATTTGCCTAATCCTACGGGTTCAGATCCAATCTCAAAAAAAAAGAAGTAGAAGAAGAAGAAAAAAAAGAAAAAACAAAATCAAAATCAAAGTCAAAATTAAAATGAAAAGAGAGAAGAAAAAAGGAAACAGAAAGGGAGAGGCAAAGGCGAAAACCCGCAAATGGCACTTTGTGACCAAAGGAGGTTTTGAGTTGAAAACCCGAAAAGGGCGACTCAAATTTTGAACAAAATGGGGCATGGACATCACCATTATCGAAGACTTCTAATGGGCATTGCTTCACTATTGAGATCATTAATTACTTCATCAAATGGATAGAGGCTACTACATGCGTCAATGCCATCATATGCCGATGGTATTGGAAAATGCATTGAACTTGAATGATAACGTGATAGCTGAGAGCTGTAATCAATTCAAAATCAAACACTACGATTTGTCACTGTATTGCAAGACAATGAATTGCAAAGATGACCGAGACTTACAATGACTGGCATGAGAAATTACCATTTGCCCTCCTTGTTGGTTGAACATCTATCAAGATTCCTACCGGAGTAACATCATTCTCTTTGGTTTACGGGATTGAGGTAATTTTACCTATTGAAATCCCCTATCTCCGGGCATTAGTTGAGCTATGAGTTGGAGGGATCCAATCGCGATGTGATCAGTTAGACCTAAGAAGAGGGTTAAAAGCTATTCATCAAGGTTGGATGTACCAAGAAACAAATGATACGAGCCCATAATAAATAGGGTCATCTCAGAGAATTCCACGAGAGGGCTGGTTGTCGAAAAAGATCCTTCTTCAACAAAATGATTCTAGAAGGAAATGAATGCTAAGCCGGGGATGTCCCTGTGTTGTAAAGAAGACCTTTTTCAGAAGAGCATTGATCTTGAGTGAGATTGCTAATCCCATAAACTCGGATTCAGACAAGGAACGCTTCGTTTAAAGAAGAAGAAAGGACCAAGGTGAAAACCCGCAAAGGGCACTTTGAGTAAAAAAAATCGAAAAGTGAAAAAATGAAAAAGTGAGAATGAAAAGTAAAAAATGATGGAGAGGCTAAGGGGAAAACCCGCAAAGGGCACCTTAGGGCAAAGGGGATTTGAGTTGAAAACCCAAAAAGGGCGGCTCAAATATTGATTAAAATGAGGCATGAGGTGATCAGAGCAACTCGAATTTTGATCATATTGGGGCATGTGGTGATCTTGCTATGCTTGAATCAACAAGAAAGTATAGGCGACATCTTGGGGCATCGACAAAGCAATGTAGATCTCCTAAACACATGTCAAACTCAGAATGGTCTTCAGAAAGTTTGTACAGAGAAGTTCAAGCTGCGATATCTGGGGCACCCAATTCTCATATTATTCATATTGAATTTGTTGTTCTTGGAATATTTCATTCTTTTCCAAGATACACTTTCCTAATCAATTTCTTTATCATCCTTCTTTACTATTTTTGATAATTTTTTCTTTCGAGCTATGCCCGGAACCAATTTTATTCTTATCCATTGTTATGACACTTTTTGCAAGCATGTTGCATTGGAATAATGATTAATGGACTAATGAAACTTTCACAATAGAAGTTTTGTATATTACTCTGGAAATTTTCTAAATAAAACATAAACCTGAAATAGGACGATTATTTAGAACACACCAAATTTAAAGGTTGGAAATTTGAGAAGGAAGGGTTTAAATTTAGACTTTCTCTTTGGATTTTGTTGTCAAATGCATTTGATTGAACAAAATGACAAGGATGTCATATTGACGATAAAGCTTAAATATACGAGCAAGCAATGATCATCAGGCAATAGGAAGAGGTTACCTCAGAGAAGAGAGCCTTCATTTACGCATGAGTCTTTGGTACGACACCCTGAGAATGGTGTAAGGAACTAGAATGATTCAGATCCTGTATCCTTGAATTGTGATAGGAAAGGATTGAGGAAAAGCCGCATATTAAGGAACTAGAATGATTCAGATCCTGTATCCTTGAATTGTGATAGGAAAGGATTGAGGAAAAGCCGCATATTTCTACCCTTGGATTATAGTGGGAGAATGATTATACCAATTTTGCGTCCTGGTGGATTGAACTTTGAAGTTCATGGTGGGGGCAATATGATTAAGTGTTTCTTTAGAGATGCCAGTCGAGCGAAGACGTTATAACGCGTCAGTGATAAAGCCTTAATAAACTTTGGACAATGATAACTTAAGTGATAAAGAAAGATCTTTGTCAAAAAAATGACATTCTGTATTCATGTAAACATCATTCATACATACCTAGTTAGGAACATTTGACTCATTCTGATCATGGCATCCTAATCACTAGAAATAATTAGGTTTTTAAAATGAATTATACAGGTCATATTCCGCAGAGAACGGATCGGTGAAATCACAAGCCGTAGTTCCCTGACCAGTAGTGGAATAGGTGGAAGACTGTAAGCCCTAGTTCCCTGACCAGCAGCGAAATAGGTGGAAGACTGTAAGCCCTAGTTCCCTGACTAACAGTGGAATAGGTGGAAGACTGTAAGTCCGAGTTCCCTGACCAGCACTGAAATAGGTGGAAGACTATAAGCCCTAGTTCCCTGACCAGTAGGGGAATAGGTGGAAGATTGCATGTCTTAGCTCTCTGAACAGCAGTGAATTAGATTGAAAATCACAGATCTTGTCTCCTTAAGCAATAGTAGAGCAGATAGAAGACGGCGAATCTTATCTTCAAGAGTAGGGAAGCAGATTTAAGCCACAAGTCCTATCTCCCTGGTCAGCAGTGGAGTAGGTTGGAAATTACAGATCTTGTCTTCCTAAGTAGTAGCGGAGCAGATCGAAGACGACAGATTTTACCTCCCTGTGGTTATAGTGGAGGATATTGAAGCCAGTAATTCTATCTCCCTAGGCAGCAGTGGAATAGATTGAAGATTACAAATCTTATCTCTCTGAAGTTGCAATAGAGCAGATCGAATCAAGTCTTGCCAACTAGATATAGCAAATTTTGTTCTTTTCAAAAGCTACAAGCCACGAATCCTATCTCCCCGATGTTGCAGTGGAGTGGATTGAAGCAATTCCTATACCTCTAAAGATACAGCAGGATGGAATGAGGCAACTTGTCGAAGAAGAGGAGCACCAAGGTCCAGCACAACTGGGCAAAATTGGCCATTTTTAAAGTCTTTGCTCCGTTCTCGTTACACGACAACGAGCAAAGAGGGGCAGCTGTAATGGCCCAATATTGCCCGACCAAATAGATAATAAAAAAACTCAAAATACCATATTTTATTAAATAGTCCAATTAACAAAAGCCCAAAATTAAAACTAAGCACCTAGCCCAAAACATTCCCAAACCCCAAAACCCTAGCTTTCAGCAACCAGCAACATCACCGTCGAATCCAGGGCCTCTTTCGCGCGTGCTACGCCTCCACGTGTGTGCGTCTCCTCCAGCTGGCCTCCGCACACGCCACGTCCACCCTCCAAGCCGTACCTGCAACAAACAAAATAGACAACGCAACACCTACAACAAAAACAGACAAAAACAACCGAGCAGCACACAAGGAGCAAGAATAGATTTTACTTTTATTTGATATTTTCTTTTTCGTTTCGGCTATAAAAGAGCCAACGAAATCTATAAAAAAAGGCACTTTTTTTACGATATCAACTCACGCATACTATATCAAAAACACGCACAATATCAATACAAAAAGAATAAAAAAACAAAGTTTTTTTTTGAATTTTTGAAGGTGATTCACCATTTTCGGTTCTTGTTTTTTTTCTGCGTTTCTCTATTATTTTTCTTTGCTGCTTTCTATTTTCTATACGAAAAGAGAAAAGAAAAGGGATTACCTTCACATTTCGCCGTGGAATCCTTGCCTGCTTCGCCGTGATCGGAGTTTGGCAAGGGTTTCTGGGTTTAAGAACGGCGCAAGGAGGGGTAAGTCCTCTGGTATCTAGTTTTAGGGTTTAAAAAAAGGGGCTATTTAAAGTGGGGAAAACAACACCGTTTAGAGCCTGTGTCAATGGCTCTAAATCGGTACCGTATTGGCACAGACCCGATGACCCGACCCAAGCACGGCCAAATCTGCGCGCTTTGGTCTCGGAGGGGATATTTGCACGCTAAGTCCTTTTGCTTTTGTGCCGAAACCAAATATAGTCCTGTTATTATTTTAATTTTAGCTATACATTTACTGTCGATTTCATTTTGGTCCCCAACAGAACGCAGCGTTTTGAGGGCAGGGATTAATTTCCCTTTTGACCCCTCTTGGTTATCCGCGTGTTCAATGGGGGTCCGCACCCTTGTATTATTTTCGAATTGGCTCTTAAATTTCAACCTTGATTTCAAAGTAGTCCTTTTGTTTTTTTGCACTATTATTTTTATCATTTTTACCATTACTATTACTATTATATTTTATATCGATATTTAGCTTTTATATGCGGGATTTTATTTCATTTTGTATTACTATTTCCTTTTTATATTACTATTATATATTATCATTTAATTCTACAATATACTATATTATTTTATTTTATATATTAATTCAACATAATATATTTTTTAGCAATATATATATTTTTAGATTCACTTGAACATATTTTTGTGTTTTAAAATGTTTATACGATAATATTTCTTGTTTAAATATTTCCTTTTTATATGTATACACAATTTACATTTAATTATTTTCATTATATATATACATACATATAATATATTATTGATTTCATGTTATTATATTTTTTAACCTGTTTCTATATATAATTATTTTTATGATTTCCCTTCCCTCATATTTTTTCTTTTTAAAACTTGTTGCATATCTTTGTATTAATTTGCTTGGAGCTTCGTTTAAGATTAGTTTTTAGTTCATTAGCTTTGGAATGTTAAAGTTATTATTTGTATATGATATGAGATAATTACTCTTACGTGTGTTGTATTGCTTGCTCGTGCCTATCGATTCTTTGTTGTTCATTAGCGTACATTAGTTTACGAATCACCATTTCGCATTGTACGTTATTCTTCCATTGTTTTATTTATTCAAAAGATTACGTATCATATCATTTAAATGTCAAAAGCATTTTTATTCAAAAACTTTCAAAATAACGCAATACTCGAAATTTAGAATCCTCGAGAGAATTGAGCCCTAACATATTGCGTTCCAATTTTCCTCGTTGAATCTAAATAATCAAAAATTTTCTTTAATCAAAACACATAAATAAAAAGCTCATTCTCGGGAATTTGAAGCATTGTGTCCTAACGCATTGGAGATGACATGTTGTTTTCTCGAGACGAGGATTTTTCTAACAAATGAAAATAAAGGCAATATTCGATATTTAGGAATTTTATGAAATCGAACCCTAACTTACTGGGTTTTGATTTTCTCATTTGACCCAAATAATCAGATATCCTTCTCAAAATGCATAGGTTTTAAAAGTCAAAAGATGAACTTAATTTCGAGGATTTAAAATGTTGCACTCTAACTTACTGAGTGTAGCAGTTTATTTCTTTGACAGAAGAGAACCTCATCATCCAATTTATTTCATTCAAAATTTTTTTTCAAAGGATTGTATTTTAAAATCGTTTCAAATTTTCGACACTAAGACATTAAATAATCGATTCGGTACCAATTTTGGGCGTCACGAGGGTGCTAACCCTTCCTCGTTCGTAACCGACTCCCGAACCTATTTTCTCAAAATTCACAGACCTAAAATATTTTTCAAGGTGATCCGATCATTCCTCAATAAAAGATCGGTGGCGACTCTCATTTTAATTTCAAAGTCGATCCCCATTTTTTTAAACAGAAAAGTGGTTTCGATATCAACAATTAGGTTTTTTTTTAGTTTTCCTATTAGGACTAGGAAAATAGTTAGAAGGCCTATATATATGGCTTGGCCGGCCACCCTTATGGACATTACACATTGAAATCAGATTTTTATTGAGTGAAAAATTCTCTTTGAGTTTTCTCCAAGAATCCTCTCTTAAGTTTTCTTTCGAAGTAGTTTTAACAATCTTTTTGATTGTGGGAGCCATCTTCAGCCTTCTTCTTGCTGTTGTTCTACATTGGAGGGGAGGTTAGAGCCGTTTGAAGGGAGTTGTGAAATCTTTTTTTGTTTCAAGACTTCTTAGGACTTTATTCATCTTTCTTACTGTTTATCATTCCTTAATTGTTTTTGTTTTTGCCGATTTGGGGATTAAGTTAATTTTATTGTTCTTGTTGAGTTTCCAGCCATTCCAAGCTTCAAAGATCTGTTCGTCACCATTCTTTGGCATCAAGAAACGTTCTTTATTTCATAATTTTCCTCATTTCTTGCCGTCCAAGTATTCTACTTCTAATCCAATTTTAGTTTGCTGGGTTTTTAAGTTTAATTTGCTGTTTCGGTTTCTCCTTGTCAGATTCGGCTTGGAAAGTCTTTTCTTGTAATTAGATCTCGTTTTTTGGCTTCCAAGAAACCATATTACTACGTGTTTTGTATCTTGCCTGGTTCTTCTTGTTTTGTGGCGTTCCTTTATAGATCTATTGCTGCTAAGATTGATTTTTTTGTTTTCGTTTCAGATCCAAGTGTCTATCATTTTCGTAGAAGTTTTCCGTGACTTGACAACTCGATCTTGGTCCGTGCGCAACCTCCTATCATAGGGACTATTTGTCTAATGTAATTTCTGCTATGGTCGCTGAAAAGTTAGTTCGCAAAGGGTGTAAAGCATACCTAGCTTATGTGATGGATGAGAATGTCGATAGTACCACCTTAGATAGCATCCGAACCGTTAAAGAAGTCCCATACGTGTTTCTCAAGGAGTTTCCAAGAATACCCCAAATTGTGAGGTAGAATTTGACATTGAATTGTTGCCAAAAACCACTCCAATGTCCATTGCACCCTACCACATAACACTAAAAGAGTTACAAAAATTGAAAATCCAACTTCAAGAACTTTTGGATTGCAGGTTTGTTAGACCCAGCGTGTCTCTATGAGGAGCTATGATCCTTTTTGTGAAAAAGAAAGATTGTTCCCTAAGATTATGCATAGATTATCGAAAACTAAACAAGCTAACTATAAAAAAAATAAATAACCTCTACCTAGGATAAACAACCTATTTGATCAATTATGAGGTGCAACTGTGTTTTCCAAAATAGATCTAAGATTGGGGTATTATCTACTTAAGGTGAATAAGACAAATTTACCCAAAACTGCTTGAAAAATCGTTATGGCCACTATGAGTTCCTTGTAATGCCATTCAGTTTAACCAATGCTCCTACCGCTTTCATGGATTTTATGAACTGAGTGTTTCAACCCTTTCTTGATCAGTTCGTTGTTGTATTCATAGATGATATCCAAGTTTATTCCAAAACCGAACATAAACATGATGAGCACATTAGGAAGGTTCTGCAAATCCTTCAAGAGAAAAATTTATATGCTAAACTTAGTAAATTTGAGTTCTGGCTTAAAGAGGTTATGTTTCTGGGTCATGTGGTATCCATAGAGGGTATTCGAGTAGATCCAAAGAAGATAGAAGCGATCCTTGAATAGAAACAACCCAAAAATGTTTCTAAAATTCACAGTTTTCTAGGTTTGGTTGGGTTTTATTGTAGATTTGTTGAAGGGTTTTCTTTAAAAGTTGCACCCCTAACTAAGTTGTTGAGAAAGGAAGTTCCATTTAGGTGGACGGATAAACAACAATCCAGTTTTGAAAAGCTTAAGACAGTGTTAACCCAAGCTCCTATTTTAATTCAACCTAAACAGGGGAAAGAATATATGGTGTATAGTGATGCATCCTATACCGACTTGGGTTGTGTGTTGATGTAATGTAGTAAAGTAGTAGCTTATGCATCAAGGCAGTTGAAGCAACATGAATGCAACTACCTGACTCATGGCTTAAAGTTGGTTGCAGTAGTTTTTGCACTAAAGATATGAAGACACTACTTGTATGAGGAGAAGTGTTACATCTACACTGATCATAAGAGCCCAAAATTTATTTTCACCTAAAAATAATTTAATTTTAAATAATGAAAATAACACAAGAATAATAGACCTACCTGTTAGCGAATGTCTACTAGTAGGAGCCTGGTAGCATTTTATCAATATTTTGGTGAATTTCTTTCTTGATTCATTTTTCTTTAGTGTCCGTCTTTATTCTTTTTTTAAGAATAATTGGACAATAGTGAGTTGTTCTGTGCGTCCTTGCTGTGTAGGGCTTTCAAGATTTTTCATTGGAATTATTTTCGAGATAAGTACAGTTCTTTTTCCGTAGAATGTGCAAAACTGAACACCTTGATTTGGGGTTGAAAAAGGATTGGGGGTTTCTCTGGATTGATTTTTTTGTCTTCTCTACACATCTTTAATTACTGTATGTAATTTCATTTCTTGCATGTTTTTATGTTTTTTCTTGCATGGTCTCGTTGTTTTTCTGCATGTTTTTTTGGCCTGGTATTTTGACTTTTCTTACGATTTTCTTTATTGCATGTAAAAATCTTTTCACGGTTCATTAAATCTTAGTTATTACGTTGAGTTTTCCCATTTAATCTTCTCTCGTCTTTGTTGATTTTGCACATAGTTACTATTAGGGTTGGTTGGTAGTCTTTTTTTATTTTTTTCTTCTTTTCTTTTTTGTCTTCTCTTCGACTGGTTAATTGGGTTTTTCTGTTTTGATCTCTTTAACTTATTTTTTCTCTAAGAACTGCTTACTTTCTCTGTGCGGGTTTGTTCCGTGGCTTTCATTGTAGGTGGCTTCTTTTCTTTCTCTGTTTTAACATTTATTTTTCCTATTTTGTTTAACTATTTTTTCTTTGTTTCTTTGGGGTTTCCTACCCGTTTTTTTTCTCTTATTTTGCGAGACGATCTTTTTTATCATTTTATTCTTAGGTCATTCATATTGACTGGTTTCTATTGATTTTGTTCTCATTTATCTATTTTTTTTTTCTTACTTTATTTTCTCTTGAATTCTATTCTTTGTCTTTTTTTTATGGCTCTTGCAGTTTCTTTTAGTTTTGTTCTCATTGAAGAATCTAGGTCTACCTAGATTGGTGGTGGAGGTACTTATTTTCTGGTCGTTCGCTACTCTGGCATTAAGAATGGCTGAGGACATCAACGATCTATTGGAAAGGCTAAACTTCTCTGAAGAAGAATAAAAAAAGGATGATCAACACGAACAAGAACGTAGCAAACACACAGGGTTACGAAGCATGGGCTGTTGGAAAGATTATGGCTGGGGAAAAAATAAACAGAGACGCCATGTACCGTGTTCTAAAATCGTTATCGTTTACTAAAGAAGAAGTCAACTTGTGCCTTTAAATAGAGAAGTGATACTGGTGAAATTTGGTAATATCGACGATTGAACAAGAATCTTGAACATGATGCCATGGCTCTTTGACCAATGCCTATTTACAATGCTACCATTCGTAAAGGGTCAAGAGTTGGATGAATATGTGTTTAATATTACACCTTTTTGGATAAGGATTTACAAAATTCCCCTTGAGCAAAGGGATAGACAGGTGGCCATCGACGTGGGAAAGACAATAGAGGAGGTTGTGGCAATTGACTGGCGAGATAGAAATGGGGGTTGGACTGACTACATAAGCATAAGGGTCAAAATAGATGTTTTATGACCCCTTCGAAGGGTTCATTTGGTTGGAAGTGAAGGAACCGAGACTGTTTGCACCATCAAGTATGAAACGCTTCTAACCTTCTGTTACATATGCGCCCTAATTAGACACACTACATAGAAATGTAATAAAAAAAATATGAATACCTCGAAACAAGTAACCTTAGCTTTCAATATGGGAGTTGGCTCAGAGCTGAGCTAGGGGGGTCAACCCAAAGTAAGGAAACTGGAGAAATGGGATCGAAATACTAGAACAAAAAAGATAAACTTGAGTGAAGAGAATAATGGTAACAAAGCTGGGAATGGGGATGAAAATGAGTTAACAACGCTAAAAGGAAAATAAAAAGTTAGAGATGAGGAAAAAGAATCAAAATCTTGCTCTCCCTAGAGAAACGGTCAACCAAATCAACACTTGAGGGAGAGGGAAGAATGAAATACAAAAGAAAAAGAATAAAAGGGAGTAATAGAGAGAAAAACGAGGAGAGCCTTACTAGATTGGTTCGAAGGAATTTGGTGGATAGTCTTTCACATTACGAGGCAGTGGCTAGTGACCAGCCTCGCCAAAAGCAATGAAGTTTTTTTTGCTAGAACTGTTGTGGGCCTAGGAACCCTACGACAGTGCGGGAACTTAAGCAACTCCTCATTGCTAATAACCCTAATTTTTTCTATGTTAAACAAAAATGCATTCTAATAACTTCACTCGTATTTGAAATCTATTTAGGATGGCTAGATGCTTGGCGATGAGTTCATAAAGACGTAGTGAAGGCTTGGCGATGCTGTGGAAAGATAGAGCCCATGTGTCTATACAAAACTATTCCAGCCACCATATTGACTCACTTATTTGTATGGAAAGCCATAATAATATCATGTTTACGGGGTTATATGGCCATACTGATCTGAATCCCAAAAGTCAATTTTGAGATATCCTTAAAATAATGGGAAGATCAGTTAGGGAGGATTGGATCGTGGGTGGTGATTTTAATGCCATCATCGATGAAGCTGAAAAAGAAAGGGGACGTAGGAAACCAAGGGTAACCATGGATGAGTTTAGAGATGCAATGGAGGAGCTGGCTCTTGTTGACATCAAAACTGACAATGGTTCGTTCATGTGGGTTAATAACTATGAGGGTAATAACATGGTAAAAAAGAGATTGGATAGATTTCTTATTTCTAGTATTGCTATTGATAATCTCCCATTCCTTATGAAAAATGTGGTAAGACAAGCAAACTCAGACCATGATGCTATTTTGATGGATACTATGGGCCGAAAGCCTAGAGAGGACTTTAAAGACCTGAGAATTTTCTTTAAATTTGATGTGTGTTGAAGAGAAGGAAGCCAAAGACATTATTAAGAAAGCTTGGAGCAGGATTGATTCGAACATCATTGAGAAAATCGAGAAGGTGCGAGAGAAGCTTGGCCCTTGGCAACATGATCGGTATAGAAAGATGAAAAACTATATTCGTAGGCTAGTTGCGAGGATTGGCAAGCTTATTGGTGGCCCTTATAAGGAGTTTAAAGTCGACAGCTTGAAAACTGCTCATCTTAAGCTGGGGCATCTTTATGCCGAAGAGGAGAGCTACTAGGCACAAAGATTGCAGATTAAATGGCTCAAAGAAGGGGATAGAAATACTCATTTTTTCACGTCTGGGCCATCAGCAGATTGAAGAAGAATAAAATCAAAAGGTTAGAGGACTCAAATAGTATTTGAATTAATGATAAGGTTGCGAGGGATTACTTTCGTAATCTTTTAAAGTCGACAGCTTCCTCTAATGATGAGTTCAATTTGAGTTACATTTAGAAAGGCATCACTCTGGATATTAACAATATGTTCGCGAAGCAATTTACAGATGAAAAGATCCTTGAAGCCTTCAATCAAATGGATCCCCGTAAATCCCCTAGGATTGATGGCCTTTCGGGTATTTTCTTTAAAGAGAATTAGTAGGTGGTGGGTAAAGATGTTCTTAACCTTTGTCATGATATTTTGGATGGCAACAAGGACATCACTTATCTTAATGATACGATTATTGTCCTTATCCCTAAGATTAAGGATCTTATTGACATGACTAACTTTCATCATATTAGCTTATGTAGGGTGATTTAAAAAATTATTTCCAAGGTTTTAGTAAATCATCTAAAGGCTGCCCTTCCACTTTGCATTAGCCAGAATCAAAGTGCCTTCCTTCTGGGTCGAATGATTCATGACAACATTCTTATTGCCCATGAGCTGATGCACTATTTACAGAGCTCTAAAAATTGACCGAATAAAGGCTTTGTCATAAAGCTCGATATGAGTAAGGCTTATGACCGCGTTGAGTGGAATGTTCTCAAGAAAGTCATGAAGAACTTGGGCTTTGAGGATGCTTGGGTTGATAAA
This sequence comes from Gossypium hirsutum, assembly GCF_007990345.1. NCBI lineage: Eukaryota > Viridiplantae > Streptophyta > Magnoliopsida > Malvales > Malvaceae > Gossypium > Gossypium hirsutum. Next base: position 24,096,367 of record NC_053444.1, read on the forward strand.
TTTATTCGTTCGGTTGGTGAAATATGCGGTTAAATGTAATACGATTCTATACGAGGTGATTACTCCCCAGCGGTGTCTTTGAAAAGGGGACACCCTCTCCCTTTATCTCTGTTTATTTTGCATGGAGGCTTTCTTAATAATGCTTCTAAATGCACAAAGTGCCAGCCTTATTCGTGGCATTCGGGCTAGTCAAAATGGCCCTCGTATTAATCATTTATTTTTTGCCGATGATGCCCTTCCTTTTATCAGGAACAAAAAAAGTGAAGTTGAAGCTTTCATGAAAATCCTTAGGGAGTTTGCATAGGTTTTCGGTCAAAAAATAAACCTTGACAAGTTAATGGTGTTCTTCAGCCTGAATACTTCCATGAACCAATGTGAGCTTTATGGTGACTTACTTCGAATGAGAGTGGTTGACAATTTGGACAACTATCTTGGGTTACCCCTCTCCGTTGGAAAGAAAAAATCTATGGATTTTCATCTTAATCGCTTTTCTTATAGGATTACTAGTTGGTCTAAGAGGCTCCTCTTCTACGGTGGTAAAGAAATATTTATAAAATTTATTCTACAATCACTTCCTACTTATGCACTTTCAATTTTCCTTGATCTTAGGGGAACTCTAGAGGAGATGCAATAAAAAATTTGCAGGATGTGGTGGGCATGCAAAGAAAAAGAAAGAGGTTGGGCAATACTTGCATGGGAAAAATTTTGCCTCCTCAAGGGCAAGAGAGAGCTTGGTTTTAGAGACCTACATCTTTTTAACCTTGCTCTCATTGGAAGACAAGTTTGGAGGCTACTTACCTTCAAAGACACGATGTGTTATCATGTGCTCAGCTCGAAGCATTTCCCTAATGACGACCTCTCCCACCCTAAAAAAGTTGACAAACCATCTTACACATGGACAAGCATCGCTATTACTGCTAAATCCCTCAAAAATGGCTTCAGTTGGCAAGTTGGTGATGGGAACAATATTGATATTTGCAAAGACAAATGGGGCTTTGAAGGTTTAAACGGTGATTCTCTTCACTGCACCACTCTAAATCTTTATGAAAGAAAAGTGTACGATTTATGGCTTAATAATCATTTGAGTTGGAATAAAGATAAGGTGCATGGACTTTATGGCTACTTTGAAGGGGATTGTATTTGTAATTTACCTACCCTCTTCAATGGCTCGAACCATAGCATGGTTTGGTTCCATAACCCTTATGGCTTCATCTCAAGTAGGTGGGCTTTGGTCCTTACAGATTCTTTTGGAAGACAATTTGGAAGCTTAAAACCCTTCCAAAAATTAGGGTTTTCGCTTGGCATGTGGGGCATGAACTTCTCCCTACAAATGCAAAGATATTCTCTATTAGACAGAGCTTCAGAAGTGACTGCCTCAGGTGTGGTGCAAGTGTAGAAACCCTTATCCACCCCCTTAAAGATTTCCCTACTGCTCGGGCCACTCTTACCACCGGTGGACTTAATGGTAAGCTTCTCGACAAAGACCACCTTTTTTGCACTAACTGGATCGAAGATTTCATGCATTTATTGGATAAAAAAGAATAAATAGATTTTATAACAATGTTGTGGCATAGCTGGAGCAACCAAAACAATTATGTTTTTTGTGGTAACGAGGATGAAGCTCAAGTCATTTGGGAAAGGGCCAAAACTCTTTGTTAGGATTTTTGGATCTACAATATGGTCAACAAGTCGATGTTACCTTAAAAATGGGAGAAGTCTTTAAGCGAGATAGTGAAATTAAATTTTGATGCTACTGTTTCCAAAAATAAAATTGAATTTGGAGTGGTTGTTCGTGATTTCGATGGCTTCGTTCTTAGTGGTGGTTGGGGCTTCAAAGATGAGGATATGACGGTTGATTGGGAAAAGCTTTATGCATTAGAAGAAAGCCTTAAGATTACACGCTCCCTTCATATTCCTAATGCCATCTTCGAAACTGATTGTACCAACCTAGCGAACAAGGTCAAGAAAGGCAGAGAGGATATTACAATCATTGGATATCACATTAAAGAGATTTTGAAAACCATGGAGATGTGTAATAATGCAGTTTTTAATTGGATCAATCGTAGTTGTAATAAGGTTGCGGACTTCATATGCAAATATGCCATTATTAATGATTGTACTTTGGTTTTCGGTATGGATTACCCTAAAGAAATTCATGATCTTATAATTGATGATTCTATTAATTGAGTTTTTACCTTTTTGGGTCTTTTTGTAAAAACAACACAAGAATAATATATGAGAATAAAGAGGGGTTTCTATTATTTTTCATCATCATTACAAGTAGTAGACTACTATATATATAGGGAGATTAGACTCCTCATTTTCTAATACATAAATAGGAAAAGAAGTTGCAAGGAGATGAAAGGTGAAAGGTTGATTATAATGAACATCCACTTAATAGCATTCATAACATTCCCCCTTGGATGCTTATACCTTATTAAAAACCTTACTAGGAAAAATCCTGTGAGACAAAATTCTAGTGAGGGAAAAAAGAGTACATAATACTTTAATACACAATATGCCACAACCTTAAAAAAAATGTAGTGTGAATTTACTCCCCCTCATGTAAGCATCACTTTAGATCTTTGAAACAACGCAATTCAATGCTGAAAATTAACTTCTCAAATGTAGCGATAGGGAGATCCTAATTGAATTCTTGATTATCCTTTACATCGGGTGAGGGGTGTTACAATAGTGCATAGTTTCTTCCCCCTTATTGGAACATTGTTTTATAACTCAATATTGAGACATTCAATATTATTTATCAATAGTAAACCATTAACATATACAACAAATTTTGTTAATGCGTATCAATATTGTAACAACCCGGTTTTAGCTAAATCGGAATAGTGGTTTCAGAACCACAAATTCGAATTCATAAAATTATTTTAATATTATTTTATGTGTTTACAACATGATAGCATGTATGTGTGAAAATTTTCTGATTTAATTTTATCGTTTGGATGCTTAATTTGATAAAAGGACTAAATCGCGTAAAATACAAAAGTGGCATGCTAATTGTTTAAGTGTTTCTTTGCTATGATTAATTAAATGTGAGGTCCTTATGATGTGATTAGACCATATTTAGTAGATAATGACATAAATGGTCATCCATTATATGATTTTGTAATGTTTTCATTAATGGCATTAAAGTAACTTTGTAAATAATGTTATTAAATTAAACAAAAACATTATTTTGTTTGTCTTTTCACCACCATTGCCGAAAATAACAAAGAAAGAAACCATTTTGAAGCTTTTAGGTTCGGCACTTTGAAGTCTTGATTGAGGTATATTTTGAGTTTGGTTTGGTATAATTTTTACGTTTTTGAGATCGTTACTTTGTATTCTGGCTAGCCTATGCTCTAATTTTTGAATTTGATGATGATTTTGTGAAATTCCATTGATGAATATTCAAGCTTTTTGTTGTTTAATGATGAAATATGAATATTTGATGTTAGATTTTCATATTTTATAAAGTAAATTTTTTATGAAAATCCAAATTAGGGATTTATTTGTGAAATTTGCAAATTGAGGGGTTGAAATGTGAAATAAATTGAATTAATGGGCTGCTAGGGACCTAGAGAAGATTCGGCCAAGCATGGGTTTAATGAAATTATGTGTATTTTGTGTTGTTTTGAAATAGGGACTAAATTGAGAAAATGTGAAATTTTAGGGGACAAAGTGTAAAGTAACCCTAGTGTGTGTTTTGGACTAAATTGAATAAATAGTTTATTAAATAAGCTGATTTTGATAATATATAGATCAAGATAAGTCAAGATTGGGATTAGATCGGGAAAAAGGAAAAGTGGATGAATAGTCGATAATTTCCATCCGAGCAACTTGAGGTAAGTTCGTATAATTAGAATCAAACTTTCATTTAATTACAATTGTATGAAATAAATATATATATGTGAATTGAATGGTTGAAATAAATGATATTGAATTGCTTAATTTGAAATGTATTGAGTAATACCGAGCCCCGTTTGAACTATAGAAAATCGTAGGATACGAGTGACATGTCACTAGGGTTATCGTTTTGGTCGAGCTCCTGCATTTGTTGCGGACTCACCACAGCTTGTATGAGCTTACCGATATATCAGCTCTTATGAGCTTACCATTTCAGCTCGATAGAGCTTACCGTTCTTTAGCTCGGAATGAGCTTACCGATCATGGCTCGAAAGAGCGGAGATGATAATGAATTGACGGATTACCGATTAATGCACATAGTGTGTATGACCTGAGTATCCTTCGATGTTTCATTAGGTTCAACGGGCATTATACTGTTACCAATTATATGATTGAGAATGAAATGGAATATGATCTATGTGATTTGTATAGATGAAATATGATATGTGTTATGAGGACGTATGGAACTAGAAACGAGATTTTATGAAATGTATGAATGAAATGCTCTGTGAGTTGAATGCCAAATTGAATCATTCATGGATGAAATGTTGGTTATATGCATATTTAAGACTCTAACCTATTGAGGTGTATGTGTGATAGGCATTTGAATATTCGAGTTGGACATATTTATTTAATTACTTAAATTATGCAATGTGGTAAGTTTAATTCTATTATACGAGAATACTAAGCTTTAATGCTTACTCAATTTATTTCTTCATATTTTATAGAGGTTTCTTAGCTTGCTCAATTCGGATGACGTCGGAGATAAGCATCACACTATCCAGACGGTTTCTCAGTACTTTTGAACTCATGGAAGTTGTGTAAATATGGCATGTATAGGCTAATTTATGGGAATATGTTTTTGGTTACTTTAGCTTATTGCATAGTTATGTGTTTTGATGTTCTTAAGCCATGAGATTTGGCTTAGTTGTTATAATGGTCAAATGTGTATAAGATGATATGTTTTGGCAAGTTTGCTTATGAAGGATTTGATGCAAATGATAATATTGGTATGTGATGAGTTGGTGATTGAAAAAGGCTTGAATGTTATTTGATATTAGGATAGATATGAGGTTGAATCATATTAGTTTGATATGTGTTTATATGTACAAATGGTATTAATCTGAGTATGTAAATGATTGGTTTGAAATGACATATATGTGCATTGAAATGGTTGTTTATAGTTGCTCATATTGTATGTGAATTTGGTACTATATGAATGGTTTAGGTACATGTGCTTTGGGGTGTGAAAAGTGGCTTAAACAAAGCCTATTTCATTCCACATGACCTGAGTACACGGGCGTGTGACCCTTATTCGAAAACTTTTATATGTTATCGATTCAGTCCCAAACGTATGAATTAAGATTTGTATGCTCGATTTAAGCATGTTATGAATATGAATGATTGAAAATTTCTAAAATGAAATGATATTTGTTAAATTTTTTGATGAATTACCGATCTGGACTGAGTTGAAAGTCTGGTAATGCCTCTTAACCTATTCCGGCGATGGTTACGGGTTAAGGGTGTTACAAATATAACAATAAAACTCAATTGCATTCTCATGCTTTAGATGTCGACAACAACTTTACAAAGCATGATGTATTGTATCATTCACTATTACCAATACAGTAGTGCATTAAGTACATAAAGAAATGGCACTTCAGGACCATCATTTTATAACATTATTGTTTGACCATTTGTATTCCTTTTCAATATCTTCAATCTACATGAAAAATTAGCTTGATTAATTTTGATTATATAAACACTATTGGATACTCAATAACAATTCTTTATAATATCATTGTGTAACAATTTGTCCTTATTGAACACTTGATCTTCATGTCAAGACAAATTTTCATTTTTAGATATACTTTCATTATAAAGTTTATCTATTGAATAATTATTTCTCTTGGAAATTCTTCAAGAACTCCAATGATATTTGATACATTAATATAAACAATAATGATAATAACCTATATGTTTAAATATATTAATTAATAAAAACACGTGAAAAATTTCATATTCACATTTAATTATTTCCCATGAAACTAAAGTTTTATGCTTCAGGCATCAATCCTTTAGGAATTTTTTTACAATATTATCAATTAATTTATATCATCTGAATACAAATTCACTAAACCTAAATAAATAATCTTATTTAGTGTTAGACTATTTCATCCACAACAAATTAATCATTTTTTATAACCAAAACCAAGTGTCTTGCAAAAATTTGAGTTACAAGTCAATTCTATATATTATGACATGTATATTTTTCATTATTATGCTAACATGCACTCCACTTGGCTTTATACCTTTCGGGTGTTTGAACTTCATATCTGAGATACATTCCATAAGTTATAATAGAAGTGTTTATTTATTTTGATGACTTGTTTTCATCTCAATGCTTTCAAGTATATTTTCATTCAAGATCTTCACTTTTCTATAATATTAAAGTGTTCTATGTATGTTATCATTGTTGACCAAAATTTCCTTTTGTAAGCTCCATCATCTTTGGCTATGACATAACTAATTGAGATATCTCACTATATTCATAATGTCAGGTACCTGAACTTCTTCCGAGATTTTATCAAAAGTTATGCCTTGAGACTCTTCATGAGTACCCGCATCCTTTAGCATGTGATCATCTTCATTTCTTTCTCCTTTCTTTCAAGAACTTTTCATTTTATGGAATCAACTAGTTTGTCATGCTTTTAGCATGCTCAAGACTTATTTTTATCACATTTTCCTTCTGGGACATATAATTATTTAGAGCATTTTAGCTAGTATATGTATCACCTAGTATATGCAATCTCTAAATGTAATCATTAAACATGTTTGGAAAATAATTTTATCCTTCAAACTTGTGAGGATCACAAAAAGTGATGACATAAGTATTTAACTAACTTGTCTCCCTTTAATACTAAGAAATTTTGCAACATGACAATCCTTTTTCAAAATTATAATTATATCTTTTTTCAACTTTTAGCATCTAATGAAATTCTATTTTTTTCTCAACTTCATACTTGATGATTAATCTTAGTGCATTATGTTGGAACATTATACTTGATAATTCATCTTAGTGCATTATGGTGGAATATAAAATAGATATTGCACATCCAAATCTTTTTAGATGAAATCTATTGGCTTATAAATGAAAGCCAAATCTCACGAGACAAATGTTTCTTTACATATCGGCTTGATGCAAATAAAATTACATGCTTATTGTAAAGCTATTCTTATATTAATGGTTAAGCAATTAAATGGAGACATAGTTTTGCTAACCATTAAGTTTAACATATATAGGTATAAATAACTTAATATTATTCCAACTAAAACTATGAAAATCAAGCTTGGGATATAATGCACCAACATTGTTAATACAAATTGCATACTATAGAAATTTTCCACAATCAAATTATTACAAGAAATAATATCACAAACTTTAGGTTGCACATATGTGATACATGAGCTTATATATTATTTGGTTATCATCTAAAAATGTAACTGACCTCTAAATTTAGCTAGTGTCAGTTCAATATGTTGTCCAAATAACTATTATTGATGACAATTATTAAAATATAACTTCTAATTCTTCAATAAAATCATATAAATTTTCATCAAATTATTTTGTATCATCATTGACTCGGGATGGTCAACTAGTCATACCAACACTATGAACTTCTTTTCATTATCTCATATGTCAATAATATACGTGTAATGTATTCTTTCGGGGAATTTATAATACAAAAACACGAGTATTTCATGTCATTTCTATCCATGGTTTTAATGTAAAATACATAAAGATTTCCTTCAACATATATTTCTTGATCTGAAAAATAATATTATGTTTTACAAAATTTTGCATCACAAGGAGGTAAAATATTAGCTCTTAAAGAGCTTTCTATAGTTTGATGCAATATTAGCTCTTCAGAAGCTTGTAATCATTTTATTATATAATATTAATGAATACTTAATTTATTTTAAATAATATACACTTTTTCATTTCTTTTCAACATGAATGATAAAAAAATTTGATCTTCAAAAACTTTATTATTCATATAAAAACAAAATGAATAGGTGTAAATAAAACATATATTAAACATAACAAATAACAAATTCATGTTACGGACAAATCACCATGGTTAGATAATATTTTTTATATATATACCATAACATAACAAAATACAAAATATTATAAGATTAGATAGTAACTTTACAGCTATAAAGGTTTAAACATAAATATTTTCTAAACTCCACCTTAATCATGAAATTATCTAGATAGGGTGAATATCCCAAAGTTCATGATAAGTAAGTATTTTTACTCTCATTCCGTAATAATCATATATTTTAATCAAAATCAAAATTAAACCCATCACTTCTATTAAAAATTAACCAATAAAAAATAAAAACATTTATCTCCACATAAAGATCCCAATAACTAAACGCGTAAAGAGTTTTATAAATTCATAGAGTTACGAATAGAGAATTATATAAATTGAACTTCTTAATAGAAAACGAATCAAATTTCAAAAGAAGATAACTAGAATGACTTAGGTTACCATGGATAAGAATTAGTGATTATAAGCATCCTTTATAATGAAGAGAAAGAGACCATTCCCAAGCAAATATCAAATAGCCATTGATTCTAATTATTCTTAAACAATTAAATTTCAATGCTTGATCCCAACAAAATTTTGACACAAACTAAGAACATATTAATCATCCTTGTATGCATGGTCAACTTTAGCATCATAGTAAAAATTTTCATCTTTTGCCGAAAAATTATCCTTCATTTCATCATTTTGGGATAACGAAATTTGTCTCAATATTGTTTCTCCCTTTTTTTTAATGGATGCTTTGATAAAGTTTTACTAGATACTTAAAAATACGATAGGTATGTGACCAATGCATTTTCATACCACATTGGTAGCATGAATTTTCAATAACCTTCGAATATTTTGGCCACCATTTTCTTGTTTTTCCTTATTATTCTTTTTCTAGTGGTTAGAAGTACCACTATTATAACCACCATAATAACAATTATTAGTACGTCTCCAACCACATCCTCAATTACAACGACAACCATGATCTTATATTTTGATTTTTCATAATTGTTATATATTTTTATATTCACTTCAAGGAATGGAGTCTTTTTCACTAGAAGGCATGAAATCGTTCTAAAATACTTTTAAAGTCTTTTTCACAATATTGCTACTACAGGAGCACATTAGATATTTCAATCATAACAAGCTTTAGAGAGTATTATCATTTTCTAATGGTCAAATCATTCTTTCAAATTATTATGCAATTCAAGAGTCAAAAGGATCTTTCGCAATTAGATATTCCACTTTTAATCCTTTATGTAGATGATGTTGGACAAAAACAATGGTTTTTGCTTTGTCTATATAAAAATTCAAATTCGTTTATACTCACAAACAATGTGGGGCTCTATTAGAAATAATCTAATAGGCAACGTAGTTATCATATCAATGACATATGTTATGAAAGATATGCATATTTAAGCAAAACTATTCAAGTTGTTGATACCTCAATCTTATTCAAAGTCTTAGATCATACACAAGCATATCGTGGAATATATAAAACATAAATTCATACTTAAATATGAAAAAAATAGCATCATTTTGAACTTTTTTTTCATTAAGAATATTGAAATCTCAAAATCTTTTAAGCACACATAGAAAATCACATACCTTAGGATTGTTGCTTCAATAAGGACGTTATACGTCTAGATTACTTGTTCTCCAATGAAATATTGAATACTATCGAGCATGCTCGTACTGATAACGTGTTATAAGATAATAATAATACAAATAATATATGAATAATATATGAGAATAAAGAAGGATTTTTATTGCATTTCTATTCTTTTTCATTATCATTACAAGTAGCATACTCATATATATATATATAGGGAGATTAGACTCATTATCACATACATAAATAGAAAAGGGATTGCAAGGAGATGAAAGGTGAAAGGTCAAAGGTCAAAGGTTGAGGAAGACGAAATGTGAAAGGTTGATTATAATAAACATCCACTTAATAGCATTCATAACAATTTATGATTTTTTGAATTATCAATTAATTAATTAATTAATTGAATTTCTAAAATGAAATGAAATTAATTGTTCATTATGAATTTATTGAATGTAAAAATATTGAATATATTTTCTCATAAATTCTTTCACGGTAAAGTTGTCATGATCTTAACAAAATTAGAATCGGGTTAAGAAAATTATTTAATTGGAAAATTAATTTATTTAAATTAATTTATGATGTTTATTTTGGAAAATAGAAAAACATATTTTTAGTTGGATTGAATTATAAAATGTTGGATTAAAAGTTAAGGAAGCCCTTATAATAGGACTCAATATGGGAGAGGTCTAAAAGCCCCTTATGTTAATAAATGGGACAACAAACCCTAGTATATTTAAACTAGTGTTGTCACTCATCTTTCCTAGTTGAACTATGAAGTTGTTTTTCTATCAAATAGACTTCTACTAGTTCACTTCTTCTCCTTATAAATATATGACACTCATAGGGCTAAAGAGACAATAAGTTTTACACAACTTTGAGATATTGTTATTCTGCCCGAAAATAATGAGAATTTATTTTCTAAGTATAAATTCTATTTTTCGGAATAACAATTCTATTGGTTTCTATTAACGAGATAATTTTTCTTTCCTATTGAAAGTAAATTAAATAATTTTTGGTTCTGTGTTTGATTCGAATTCATTTGAGCTCACACTCGAAGCAGTTCATGATATGAGAATAATAGAGAAGGTCGTTCAGTTGAAAGTCGAGAACAATAATGATCCATCTAGTCGAAAACACAAGTGCGATTTCAAAAAAAGTTTATTGCTATAAATATCCCAAACCGAATCTATTTTTTAAAATTTTAATTTTTTGCTATGAAAAAAAAACTGATTTTAAACATGGTATTTTCCAACACACATATCATATGCCTGAGACTCGTCGGAAGTAGATGGAACCGTACCGTCCAAATGAAGTGCCCTTCAACCTCCTCTTTCTCACCATCATCATCATTACCACCACAACCGTCTTTTTCTTCCCTTCTCACATCTCCATCGTTAATTTTCCATCTACAATCAAAAACTTGTCTAAATCTCCCGTTAGGCATCATGCTGAAAAAAGACAACAAGCGAGGAAGACGGGTGTTGGTGGCAAATGAAAACTTTCATGTATTAATGTGTATATATATCAATTTTTATATTTTTTAAATTTGTAATATATTTATATATTTTTTGAGTTTTTTAATTTTTCTAATTATTTATAAAATTTTTACATATACTTTTTAACTTTTAATTTGTTTAAAAACTTATATTAATATATTTTAAAAAAATTAAATTATGACATTATAATGTGTCAAATATTGCCACGTGTCACTGTATGAAAGTACCGTATGGACCAAGCTTAACACCTTTACAAAAATGTAACAAAACCCTTGACGGAATGAAAAATCGGTACCAACTTTGGACAAAAAAGCTAAAAGTACCAACTTACGAGAAAGTGACAAATCAGGGACTAAATGAGTATTTAAACCATATTTTTAATTTTAATATTTCTAAATATCTGTAAAAACTGTTTTATTCACAAATTATTACATGCACATTTTTAATGCTTTTAAATTACCATTGGTTTATTTTAATATTCCTAAGGTATTTTTTTGTATTTTTTATTCGATCCACATAATTTATTTATGATATTAAACTCAATTAATCTTTAAAAAACAACTCAATCAGGCATTTTATTAGAGCAGAATTGGAAAACTCAGCTACTTTTGAACAAACAAAAACAAACAAAGGATAAACTTTTTATAGTTATTGATTATTTTTTAAAATAGTCGTTTTTTAAGAATTTTATGATTTTTAAAGTTTTATAATATTTTTACATCATTATAATTTTAAAATGTAAATGATAATGAATTTTCATATATTTTTATAGTTTTATTGTTTTTTTAAATATTTTTTAGAGTTATGATTTAAAAATATTCTAAATATACCAAGCTCATATTTTAGTTCATATTATGTATTAACCTATAACATCGCTCTTTCATTAAGTGATTAACGATAGTTAATGGATGAATGATCAAAACGTTACAAATCACTAAGGAAAATGATCATATTCTAATTTTTTATAGTTCAACGGTAAAAAAGAAAAAAAAACTCAAACATTAGTGAGAAAACTTGTAGTTTACTCAAATATTATAATACATAAAATTTACAATTTGTATATATGAATTTTTTTTATTAATAGCTTATATAATTATTACGATTATGAAATTGATTATTATGTTGTGGACAATTTAATATTATTTTATACAATATTATCTATTTTACTAATGATTTTCTCTATACTATTTATTAAGCATGTTATTAAGTTGGTATCACTTATCAATTGAGTTTCAATTTAGTTAGAGAATTTCAAAAATATCATCTCGTAATTAAAATGAGTTATACTATTTGAGGTTACTTTAATCTTTTTTTGTTTTAATAAAAATCAATTAAAGTATGCGGGATTTAAACTTACACCAATCAATTTAATAATTCTTTAAATTTATCACTTTAGCTAAAGTTTCGTTTCAACTCTTTTCATATGTTTTTATTTTAATATGCATAATTTATTATCTACATTTGTTGTATATATCATATTGAGTTGATTCCTCAAGTTAACTCGATGATAAATAATTTAATCTAATTTTTTTTAATTTTACTATTGTACATATGAATGTGTTATTATTAATTAATTTCAAACTATAAATTTAATTATTTCTTATATGTTATTTTTAAACAGACATTTGTATTCTAATTTTGTGATTTCTACACGCAGACATGTAAAAAGTTTCTTAAAAATATCAATCTAAAACATTAAAGTAATGAATATCGTTTTTTTTATATATTTAGTTTAATTAATTAAAATAAATTAATATTAATAAGTGCTTACATTGCACCCTTAAAAAAACCTCGTGTTTTACAAACTTTTTTTGCATCATCGGCTCACAATTAAGAGTAGTAAGATGGTATAAAAGCTTCATATTTATTTATCCAGAAGAAGAAAAAAAAAAGCTTCATATTGAGTAAGAATGTGAATTTTGTTGGAAATTGGAATTCCGAATTTCATAGATTCATGGAACATTACAATTGAAGATCTTGAAAGTAGAAAGCAAATGGACTGTCATCTGCCCTTGCTGCAATCTGGAATTTTTATGCATCTACTTCATCCACAGGTCCAGTGTAGGATGTATATTCTGTTAGACAGACTCTTATGTTAATATGGTACATGCATATTAATATTCAACTAACCAAACAAAATGCTTCCTGTTTAATGGAACTATCACAACATTCTCCTTCTATTAAGCTGCAAAAACTGTTCCTTATCTACAGTGTTCAAGTTTTTGTTGGTCATGGTTTATTTGTTTGAAAATATGTTGCATGCTTTCTTTTCTTCTGACAAATCACAAATTTTTGTTATACCAAAGAAGGGCAACAGTTAGAACAAGCCTGTCAAAGGATACAACTTTTTGCAGGTTAATACCCCCAGAATTTCTCTCTTTTTGCTAGCTGCATCATGGTAAGGTTGTTTTGTTTCTCATGCATCAGTTTATCACATATTTATGTCCAATATTTTCTAAAATTTCACATATTCATATCCAAAAAAGGTGTGTTACATTATATTCTTCACTATGGGGAAAAAAAAAAGAATGAAATGTTTGTAATATATTCTATTTCTTATTTGATCAATCACTAAAAGGAACCATTTTTAGTTCCTTGTAGCTCTAGGGCTGTACCTTGCAAGCAGGGACAGTAACATCAGGCATGTGAGTGAACATAATGGATAAAGGAGCAACCATTATTGGCTTTGCTGATTTTACATGTAAAGGCTCCAGATGAGGTATGATCCCAGATGAATTTACACTTAAAATGTTTCCATTAAGTAGCATGCTTTGACTCTGTAAATTCCCATCTTTTGCTGTTAGATGGTATTCCTCTCTTCTTATTTTACCATCAATGCCTTGAGGCAGCTTGATAATTGTCGTTTTATGAATTCTATGCTTATGGTCTGAAATCTGAGACCGGTGCTTGTGTCGCAAGCTCATTGTACTATTGAATGCGAGTTTTGCCTGGACGGTAGTGCTATTGTTGAGGTTGATCAAAAGTAGTGTGATGCCTTTCTGCAAGATAGGAAACTTTGGTCAAAGTCCAAGAAAGGGAAGATTAACAATGCTTGATAATTGCATATGAGATGAACTTACTGATTGTTTTGCACAGTGAGTGTAGGAGCGGATCTTGTCTGTCCCGGTGAAGCTTGTCGAAAGAACATTTCTTCCCATTAGCCGGTGCCAAAGAAGTGCACTGCAATGGAGAAAGCAGAGTATCATGCAAGTTAGGCTTAGATAAATGAAAGCTTATTTTGAAGTAATAGGTCTAATTCGAATCCTGCAAGCTCGTAATGAAAGAATTTGAAAAAGCAATTACCTGTAGTAGTCTGGATTTGGTTCAAAGTTGGTGGTGTTTAGTAAACCATAATTTCCACCAACCAGTGACTGTCTGCAATACGTTTTCGTATCATACTTGGATGCCATGCCGAGTTGATCTAAATACCTGCAATTCATGTCCCAGGAACAATGAATCAGAAATCTATCAGACAGAAAGGCCTAAGCTTCGGGATAGCAAGGTATTGCGACATTACCAGAAACTGAACACAAATGCATTTGTGACAAGATTATGGCCACTGTTGTAAGCTCCTCCAGCCTCACCCACCCAGGCAGCTGCTGAAGTTGTAGAATTCTTGATGATGTTATGAAGGCCACTGAATGTTCCGGACACGCCCTCAAGAACGGATGGATCGAGAATCTTTCCAACAAGATGGTCATCAACTCCTACACAGAGAAACACACGATTGTCAAGTTCAAACCTTCTTTCATGTCCTAAGCTCCTATACTGGATTATGCACATAGGAACCATACCTGGTCCAAGGTTGTATATGTGGTGAGTGACAACATCGAGGGACTTGTTTGTCTTATCAATATATTCCGTGAACCAATCCGAGTCATAGAACCCTCCCGGTGTGATAATTAACGGCTTCAAATCAACATTCTGGTATATCTTCTGCACTATACTTTGCAGAGCTGCTGTGTCAGCCGCATACTGGTCTGCAGAGACCCGAGTTCCGACCCCGCTTCCGCACAATTCATTTCCTGACAAGCGAAAGATAACAAAAATAATGTGTTTCGGTCGATACATTATCAAGAATTCAGACATATCATGTATAGTTCTTTTACCTAACTCCCAACCGTGAATGGTATAGTTCTTGTCAACAGTGTATTGCATAAAAGATTCGGCATTGGTGTAGTTCCAAGCACCTACGGCTGAACCATCAGAGGCTATAGTTCGACCAGCAAGTGCATTTAATCCAAAAATAACCTTAGCTCTGAATAATCAAACAGCTGAATTAAATTAATGGTGGAATTAAGAATTCATAATGTTGAAGCTCAAGGAAAATTGAAAATGGTGTTTATACCCTGCTTTTTGAAAGAAGGAATTAAGGTCATCCCATCTATTCATTGGCAAACATCCTTGTGTAAAACCAAACATCTCAGAAGTGTTTTTGACAAATGAAGTGCAGGGTAGTTGATTGTCATCAGTGTCATATATGACTTTGTCTTGTAATGTGCCGCCCAACCTAATCTTCAATGGTGAAAAAGCTGAAAAATATAGGGACTGGTAAATAAATAAAATAGAATAATTGAGATGGATTTTTATGGGAAAGAATTGCCTTACCTTTAACGGCATTCAAGAATAAGTTTTTATTAAGATCCTGCAAAAGAAAAAAAAAAGAAAAGAAAAGGAAGATGAAACAACATCTCAGCCAAAACCACTTTTAAACTGGGAAAATATGCTTTTTCCAGATTGAAACAGAAATACCCTCAAAAGTGTGAAAAGACCCATTATGTTCATTATGAAAATCATTGTCAAACAACAAAGAAAAGAAGAAGAAAAACCAGATTGAGAAGCCCAGCAAGGCCCCAACTGCATGTCCCATAATCACATTTCTCAGGAGGCCACCAATCCAAAGTAGCACAAATGAAATCATCATCTATTCTACCAATCGGAGCTTTTCCATCAATGAAAACAGTCCCTTCAGCACTTGCATCAGCTTGTGAACTTACAAAACTCAAGCTGTAGAAGTTTAACAAACTAATAAAACAAACCCAGAAACAAAAACCCATCTTTGGATTCAACTCAGGAAGAAGAAAAAATATTTAGATCTTCAATGTTCTGGAAATGGAGCTGAAGATATATTAAGTTCCCATAGGAGGCAAAAGTAAAAGATTGAACTTTTTTTCTTTAATAAAAAGGGGGACAAAAAGTGAAAATAAAAGCAGAAAGAGGAGGATATTATATATATATATAAAAGGTTTTTATGGAAATGGGGAGAATCAAGTTAAGCTTCTTTCCATGTTCGTTTAATTAAGTTAGCAGTTTAGAATTAGTTGCATTAAGTGGGACCATTATGGGCTGTTGTTCTCTTTCATCTTTGCATTCCCTTAAGGAAAACAGCAAAGATTTCTTTTTTATTTATTTTGCTTTTTGAACCTATCAAACAAAACTGAATCTAAAGGTTGTGGGATCCACTGTTTTGTAAGAACCTTGAAAGCATGAAGAACGTCAAAGCCGCAAACCCTCGGCTTTGTTAAAATATGTAGTTACTCCCTGTACTTTGTCAAATTTTGAGATTTAGTCCCTAAGCTAAAAATTAATTCCTCCTTTTTTTAGAAAAAAATCAGTCAAATAATTAAAATCAAAAGTATTTTTTTTCAAAATTTGATTAGATTGTGCTCGTATAATTAACAGAAAATAAAGATGTTACATTGACAAATTTTGACAGAAACTACCAATGACGATTATAATTGGACTAGAGTTTTTAAATTAAAAAATTAAAAAAAAAGACTGAATCTTTTTACGTTTTAAAGTAACAGGGACTAACTGCACAATTTAAACCTAGATATAATGAAAAGATAATGGTATAGGTTAGGGATTCCTCGTAACAAAATTTCATTTTTGCTTAATATATGGTTAGTGCTGTATAGAGCATTGAAAATATATACGTGGACATCGAGTAGTGTGTATTAAAAAGTGAAATTAATTTATGATTGAAATAATATAGATATTCCATTATCAAATGTGTTAGGACGTTGGTTTTTTTGTTTTAGCTACTAATAAATGGAAGCAAATAGGGAGAAACGTAAATGAACAAGTTGGAAGAAACCCACGTCAGCATCATTAAATATTCTTCATTGTTTTACGATTGGATGACCAAAGCTTTGATTATAAAACAAGTGCATACCACTCATACGAGGATTCCTCAAATAATAACAAGATTGAAGGCATATTTTGGTGATCCAACTAAAACTGAGATATTCACCACTACTTTGTATTAAATAAAAATTAACTAAACAAAATAATATATCTCAATTTCCTCTTTTAAATTCTTTATTTATTTAGTACATATCATCTCACTACAGGATAAAAAAATTATTTCTAATTCTAGTATACATTTTTTTTAATTTTAATTTATTAAAACTATTTGTAAACTTTTACAAATATGATGACATCTATAAATATTTTTATGTTACTTATTTTTAATTTATAAAAATTTAATAATTTTTTTCTAAATCAATTATTTATTCAAGAGAATGTTCATATATGCTCTACTGAGAAGGGATTGTATGACACTGTGATTCCACGTCATCCTTATCTCTTTTTAATAGTAGAATGACAAATCAGGTTTTTCCTCCTGATTTTTAGCATTTTTAGTTGGATTTGAATGTTTTAAGGAGGAAAAAGCTAAAAATTAGGAAAAAAAATCTGATTTGTCATTATCCTATAGGAAATGGATAAAAATGACGTAGAATCATAGTTTCATATAATCCTTCCTCATGCTTTACTATCTTATCATCTAATCTGATAAATAAATATATAAACTAATTCATGCATTCCGGATATTTTTTGTTACCAACAAAATTTGTTTGTTGAGTGATTTAAAACTTAGAATGTCATTCTATACTAATCCCTACAATATGACTTCACCTTAAAATGGAGTATTCTCCTTTCACTTGAATTGAAATCAAAGCAATTTTGAGAGTATTGCTTGGGTTTTATTTTTTTGTTGAAAACAATTGTCATATTCGTATTATAATCGAAATGAAATGTTCATCTTCAATCAAAAGTTGGTCCTATTGCTGTTCTCAAACTAGTTAGTTGGAGAGTTTCAGCAAACATGTCTTTCCCATATTGATGAGAGTATGGTGAGGCATCTACCTAGACCAAAAGGGAACCCACCAACACCATTACTTCAAGGTTAGTTAAGGCGAAGCTTTTCCTTGTTTTTGTTGTACATTCACCTAACACTCCTTTCTTATTTGGAAATCTAATTATTGTTTTAAGCTGTCAAGTTCCTGTCATCCACTAACACACCCACCTTCGATGTTATCCAATGCAAGCAAATCTTCATGTGCACTTGAAGAAAAGCTTCAGTTTTTTACCTAGAATGAACAAGGTTCCAAAACTATGAGAGCTGGCTGGTTATGCAAGGGAACTCTATGTATTCTCCACTTGTCAACTTATTATCTTTTCATAATTATATATACACATTTTCTTCAAAAGCAGTTGAACAAATACCAATTAACAAGCATTCGAGAAAACAAAGTCAAACATTTAGATGGTAGATAGAATTGGAAATTGTATCAATGCTCGATTTATCATTTAACATCATGCAAAATAAAATTAAGTAATTTATTTTCAAAAGTTTGGTTGATTAAAAAGTAATGAAATACTTCTGCTTTTATGAATTGTTGTACGTTTTGTTCCAACAACAAATGAAGCAGTCGGGATTACTTCAGACTATTGAATCACAGTACAAATTTTAATAATTTACACCCAACCATCTCCAAGCCTTATCCTCACATATTCAATATAAATTCGCTCAACCTTTTCTATTGAGAGCTGTAATAGATCTATGAAAGAAGAACAATTGATGCGATCAAAATATGTTCCTTTAAACTAAATTGAATAGTGCTCTCACTTAGTGTATAAAATATGAGAAAGTTCATTCTTTATAAAGACTTTCTTCACAGTTTCGAAGTATGCCTCGCATTTTCGGACCGTTCCAGGCACTTATCGTTACCTGTATTGTGACACGAGGACGTAAAAATCACAACAACTCCAACAGGCGACGACGTCGGGACAAGGAGGTTTTCGATGTCACGAAGACGGACAACATCATGACAAGGCGATTCGGGATGTTGCTACGTGGCGACGTGTTTCCCACATAAATCGAGTTTCTTTTCTCAGTTAAACTCTATTATCTTTTCTCAATTAAAGTCTAATTATTCTAGGGATATTTTAGTCATATATTCACACGAATTTCAGCCTATAAAAAGACTTTTGTGACCCTAGAATTGATATCTTCATCACATTAAGATTAAAAGAAGATTAAGAGAGTTTTGAGAGAGCTTTAAGGGAATTTCATGTTTTAATCGGAGAGCTTTGTTTTTGAGGTTTAAGGTTTATTTATTTTTAAGTTATCTCTATCTTGTACTCGTTCAGATTATTTATCGTTTCATTGAAGTTTTCTCTGCCCGTGGTTTTTATCCTTTTCAAAAGAGTTTTTCGCGTAAAATATTTGTGTTCAATCTTCTCTCTACTTTTTTCTATTTCATTGTTTATACGGGTCGATCCCCAACAAATTGGTATAAGAGCTTGATTCAGATTCTGCAATCAACCCGTTTAGAGATGACAATAAGATTCGATATTGAGAAGTTCGACGGAATCACAAATTTCAATTTATGGCAAGTTAGGATAACAACTATTCTAGTTCAATACGGTCTGAAGAAGGTCGTTACAGGGAAAAAGCCTCCGAATATGAATTAGTTAGAAAATGATGAACTTGATGAGAAGGCTCTGACAATAATTTAGTTGTGTCTCACGAACAATGTGTTGCAGAAGGTGCTTTCAAAGAAAACGGTAGCAGCTTTATGAAGAAAATTAGAAACCCTATACATGACAAAGTCTTTGTCTAATCGATTGGTGTTGAAACAACACCTATACATGTTCCGTATGGACCAAGGTGAGCACCTTAGCGGTCACATCAGTTAATTTGTCACTTTCTTGAGCGATCTGAAGAATGTTGAGGTTAATATAGATGATGAATATCATGCTTTCTATTATTGTATTATTTACCCCCTTTATATAAGTCTTTTAGAGTGACTGTAATTTATGGTAGAGATAAACTATTGTTCGAGGAAGTGAAGGGAAAATTGTTGAGAAAAGAAAAACTCGACAATGAGTTTGGTTCAAATAGTAAGTCAGATAAGCAAGCCTCGATTTTGGTTGCAAGAAACAAGATTGGATCAAAGTCAAGGAATTAAGACAAGACATGTGGCTACTGCAAGAAGTTAGGTCACATTAAGGCAAAGTGTTATAAATTGCAAAATAAGAATAAAAGGGTCACTGAGAGCAACGAGAGGGCAGTATCCGATGCTAGTATGACCGAGGACAAGGGTGATGATTGGTTGCTGGTGTTTACAACCGAAAAGTCTAAGCTTATGTCCGAGTGGATCCTAGATTCAGAGTGTTCTCACCATATGTGTCCCAACAAGGACTAGTTCTCTACATACAATTCAATTGTGCTCATAGGGAATAATTCAACTTGTAAGATAATTAGTATTGGTTCCGTTCAGATCAGGATGCACAACGAGATTATGAGAACATTCTTAGATGTCAAACATGTGCTTAATTTAAGAAAAAACCTCATCTCCCTGAGTATGTTAGACTTGAACGAATACAGAATCGTCATTAAGGTATCTCGTGGAGCTCCATTCTGATGAAAGGCTAGAAAATCAGCAGTCTATATACTCTACAAGGTACAATAGTGAATGGTAAAGCAATAATTTTCTCGTTTATTAAGGAGTCAGAGTCGACTCGTATGGGGCATGTGCAACTTGGTCATATAAGTGAAAAAGGTATGAACAATTTGAATAAGAGAGGTTCTCTTTCGGGTGCAGGAATTGGAAAGACAGAGCATTACGTTCGTGGGAAGCAGACACAACTCATCTTTGATTTGGCAATTTAGAAAACTAAAAGTCTTCCAGTTTTAAAGTTCAAGCACTATTTAGACTCGGTTAATATTCTGTAAAGAACAAGTTAGGCCCATGACAGGTATTGGCAAAGAAGACGTTGAGAAAATACAAGTCTTCCAGTTTCAAGGTTCAAGCACTATTTAGACTCGGTTAGTATCCTGTAAAGAACAAGTTAGGCCCATGACAGGTATTGGCAAAGAAGGCGTTGAGAAAATACAAGTCAAGGTGGAGGTTTTGAAGTGTGCCTCACATTCTCAAACCCTTTCAGGCACTTACCGTTACTCGTATCGCGACACAAGGATGTCGAAATTGCAACACCTCTAACAAGTGATGACATCACAACGATGAGGTTTCCAACGTCATGATGAGGAGTTTCCTAACATCATGACGATGGACGATATCGTGACGAGGCGATTCAGGACTTTGTGATGTGGCGACGTGTTTCCCACATAAATCGAGTTTCTGTTCCCAATTAAACTTTGTCATATTTTCCTAATTAAACTTTAAGTATTCTAGGGATATTTTAGTCATATATTCACATGATTTTTAACCTATAAAAGGGTCTTTGTAACCCTAGAATTGATATCTTCACCACATTAAGATTAATAGAAGATTAAAAGAGTTTTGAGAGAGCTTTAAGGGAATTTTGTGTTTTATTCAAAGAGCTTTATTTTTGGGGTTTAAGTTTTGTTTATTTTTGAGTTAGCTTCATCTTGTACTCGTTCAAATTATTTGTCGTTTTAGTGAAATTTTCTTTACCTGTGGTTTATTATCCTTTTTAAAGGAGTTTTCCATATAAAATATTTGTGCTCGATCTTTTCTACCTTTTTTTTCTATTTCGTTGTTTATACAGGTCGATCCCTAACAACTTAAAATGTAGTTGATATGGAAATCTCTTGGTAATGGGGATAAGATAGATAGATTATAATTTTATTTCAAATTCCTCAATCTTCTTAATCAATCTTTTCAAGTAAGGAAAGTAGAACCTTGAAATTTAGACTCTCAAACGTCTAGTTTGTTTTATATCGATTACAACCTAATATTATTGTTACAAACTTAAGATTAATCTAATAGTGAGTATTTGGTATACTGACAATTTTTTTATTCCACTAGAAACCTTAAAAAATTGACATGTATATATATATTTCTAATATTTTACTATATCCTTATAGGATACTTATTATCCCCTTTACTTTACTTGTGGAGTCTAAAAACTCTACTGGTAATGTATCAAATAATTTCCATTAATCTAAATCAATTACAATGTAAAAAGTATCAAACTTTATTAGAAAAAATTGCGTATTAGGTTGATACTCGTTTGTTGCAACATAGAATGCAACAATAGTTTGCACTAACGATCTTCCCTTTTGACATTTATTATAAACTCATGCAGTAAAATGATCCATTTTAAATAAATTGAAAAGAAAATATATCCTCCAATTCATAATTAACTAAATACATGGTAATAAAACACCTAACAATCATCAATTAATGTTGAGTATGTTGGAGTATGCCCAAAGACCAATCATATGATGATTGTAATAACAAACCTATTTACCTAACTTATTAATAAATGCATTGTCATTATTATTTTTAGTCTTTATTTCCGTGTTAAATAAATTGCATAATGATAAAGTCCTGAGAATGATATGATTATTCTTAAATGTCCTTAGTCAATTACTGTTGTGGGCTTGGACAACAATAATGCATTGAGACTAATATGTGCTTGATTGATGAAAAACATTGTTATGGATATGTGATATCGTCAACACATAAGTATATGTTAGAGAACAATATCTCGTACTAACCCACCATGAGAATGCCTCTTGGATTTGTAACGACCTGATTTTTTTTGTGTTGGAAAAGTTGATTTCAAGATCGAATTTTCTGAGTCAAGCTAACCAAGAATTTTTCTTGGGGAGTCTAAGTATCACCAACATAATTATAAGGTTGAATTTTTAAGTGAATAAATTAGATTTGCTGTTAATCATAGTACATGGACTAAATTACAAGATGTTTAAATTAGTGAAACTTGATTAAGGAATTGAACAAGCCTTAACTGGTAATTGTGCCAAAGATGTAATGGCAATTGGACCATAATTAAGGCTTGATTGGTGGAAAAACTTGACCATCACCATCTATCTCTACTTAATTGTTTAATGATGAATGAATGACCATTAGATTAATGTTTAATTAAGGTTAATTAGGTAATTAAGTTTAGTATATATATATGGATAGTGGGAAAGAGAAACATGATTGAATTTTTATCATTTTCTTCCTCTTCAAAACCGTCTATAGAGAAAAGAAAGTTGGGTTTTTTCTACCACCATAACCGACCATCAATCCTTAAGGTAAGCATGCTTTCCTTTCAATATTTTCATGGAATTTCAATCTAAGAATCTTAATGTACCCAACCCATTAGTTTGTTTGAGAAATTTTGGAAGTTAGTTTGAATTGCCATTGTTGATTACATAGTGAATTGAAACATGGAATCATGGAAAGGTTAGAGGTTAAGCTTGGTTAATGTAACCAAGTTATAAATTAAGTGGATAATGTCAAAATGAGGTTTATTTAAGTTGAGAAGAAATTTAGGGTTTAACGTTATGAATTAATAGTTTGAAGATCTTAGAGAATAGCTATGAAGTCAGATTTTGATTCGAACAGGAGAGTTAAAAGATACAAGAATTTTGGACATTAACGTTTTAAGGGCCCTAAGTGAATATATGCATGAAATTTTTTAATTACCCATAATATATGCTTGTTGAAAAGAAACTAATATTGTTCTTATATTGAAACTATCGTACGTAGTTAATGTAATGACCCAATTTTTACCGATGTTAGAAAATGCAGTTTCGAAGCCAAATTTCATAAATTGAGTTAGCAAAATTATTAACCAAAGAGTTTCCATATATAAGAAAGCGTTATATTATTGGATTTTTGAGTAGTTAAATCGATAAAGTCATTAATTATAGTATAAGGACTAATTTGTAAAAGTTAATCACTATTGAGTTTTAAATTGAGAATTGCATGAAACCTTATTTAGCAATTAAAAAAAGGATATAATGGTTATTTAACCATTATTATTTCATGGATAGTGGGATTAAATGATTCTATCCGTTCATTTCCAGTTAGAGAATTAATTTTAATCATGGTCATATATTAACTAGTTAATTAAAGTTAATTAGGTTGTTAATCTATATATATAATGTGAGTGGGAGAGAGAATGTATTATCTTCTCCATAATCCTTGTCCCATCCAACCTAAGTGAAAAAGGAAGAATTTTTTTTTTAGTTTCTTAGCCAAACTATCCAAAAACTCTACCAACGTAAGAAGGATTATTTTTTTATAGATTTTTTATCCTCCAAGTTGAGCATGTCATACTCATGTATTAGATTTTCAAATTGTTGAGTTGATGCAAATAAATCTTAGAAGCGATGAATTCTTGAATGATATGTTTAGGTTAAGTTATGGCCATGTTAGAACATAGTTGAAAGTAATGGATTAGGCTTGAAATTAAGTTAAGCTTATAGTTAGTTTTATGTTATTAGGGAACAAATTTAACAGGATGAAATTTATCGGGATATCATGTTTATGAGGTCCCTAGTGAATGAATGTGAAGTTAGATTTTGATTCGATAAGGGATATTGAATGATACTAATATTTCAGACATTGGGGATTAGAAGGACTAAAATGAATAAATTGCAATTCATGTTTAATTGATGTGTTTCTATGATTTTTTTTAAAATAATATTATTTTCGTAATCAAATTTATCATATGTAGCTAAAGATGACGTTGAGACGTCGAGGGATAAAGGAAAGGTGATGGTCGTAGAGAGTAGCTTCATTTCAATTTGTGCTTTCATGATTTTGATTTCAATACCTATCCTATTAAATATAAACTCAATTAAGGTAATAAATGATGTTGTCTCATAAATTGTAAGCATATTGTGATTGTGTTGAAAATGTTGAAAAATGTATGTGATTGAATGTTAAGTATGTTTGATACAATTAATATGAGAATTTTTTTGGTGAAAATTAGTTAAATGCAAAGAATGTGAATGGAAATGTGATAGAATAAATGAATTATATGTGATAACATGATAATGAATTACAAATAATATGGATATGCCATGTAAATTGTGATTGATATGTAAATATGTGCATGTCGAAATGGAGAATACCTTATTAAACAGTCTTAGATAGAGTTCGGGTATTGTTGACATGCCATAAGATTTGTGTATATTATTGGTGGGACCTTATTGAAACTTTGATACAAATGTTGATGGCACTTCGGTGTGATTATTATTGTGGAGTGTTAGGGGGATCGATGCATATTTGTCTGATCATCACTTTGGTGCTTGTCAAAGAGTGTATGGAGTCTAAAATCTATGTATCTGTCTTGATTCCGCATCTGGCTAATAGGGGTTATAAACTATGTAATATTTGATTGGTTATGTTAATCGATATTGGATATTGAATAATTGATCGCGCTTATCGGTGTTCGCACAGTGAGTAGAGAATTAACATAAATATAGAGATTTAAAAGTGACTTTGACTATAAGTGTGATAGGTTAGTTGTAATATTTATATGTTACAATGGAACACAGAGTATTCTAAGGACCGTACCTAAGAGAGACCAGGTGATATGGTGAATGGACAACAATTAAGCATGCCATTAGGTAGGAAGTCTAGCTAGCTAATGGCTAAGTGGTATATTACGACAATCCATAAAATCGGGTTGATTAAGCTAAATTATACCAAAAAGGATTAAAATGAATAAAAAATAAAATTACAATAGTATTAATCGGATGAAATAAAGTGGTCAATTGATACCCATGTTGTTATTTAACTCTTGGATTAAGGATCTAAATTGCTCAAACTCCTAGTTGGTCCAATTTTACCTCTTGATCACCATTTTATCAAATTAGACAATTTAGTCCAATTATATCTCGACCTCACTAGATTAAATTAGGAAAATCAAATTTTTCACAATAATATCTTCTATCGGTCTCACCTATATAAATGTTCTCCTAGAGTTGTCAATTCTAGGTTTTTAAAATTATTCAATTTAATCCAATTTTTATGATTTAATCTCTAATCTCTAACCCTAAAATTAATCATGCAATATTTCAATCAACCAACCACTATAAAGTTTAGTTCCTACTCATCATCAAAACACAAAACCTAACCAATTTCATGCTTAAATGAATCACCAAATAATCATAAAGGTTGAGAAATGCTTAGTAAATCTTGAAGAGGTTTGTGATGGAATGATGACAAGCAAGAGTAATCCACAAATCCATAATCCAAATTAATACCTTGCGACTTTTGGTAACTAAAACATTTAAATCTATTGAATACTTTGAAGAAAAACTCAAAATAACATAATAGGTCATTATATATTTTTGAAGTAAAGAAGAAAATTGCAACAAAATAAAGGAAATAGCAAAATAAAGTCTAAGCTAGAAATGAAAAAACCTAGGAATCTAAATGATTAAGAGAATAAAAATATGATGATAGAAAATGAATGATTTATCTCACTTTTTTGTGCCATAAAGAGGCTTTAAATAGTATGATTTTCTGACCCTAATATTGACAAAAAGGCCTTTAAAAAATGTGGATGACTTAAGTTTGTTTGGACACAAAATTTCCTCTGAAGTTTTTCATCTGTCAGAGACTTCAATGTTGTGACACCTACGCTTTGGTGTCGTGACACCCATGGTAGTTGGCTTCAAAGAAGGCTCGAGGGTTACTTGGTGTCGCAACACGACCTTGCTAATGTCACGACCTGGACGATAGGCCACTGGGTGTTGGAAAAAAACCTGGTTTGAAAATGGTTTTCCTGCACAGCGAAAAATTAAATTTTAAAAATTGGCCCGGTTTGTGATATTCATAGCAATAAAACTTAACCAAATCCGTATATGTGTTTTTAGATTAGCAGACGTTCGTTGTTCTCGGGTTTCAACCAAATAATATTCTCTATTATTCTCATACCATGAACTGCCTCAAATGTTGGCTTGAACTAATTAAATCAAAATATAGAACTAAAGAAAGTTTTCTCGCCTTTTGGGGTGAAAACAAAAATTCTCGCTTCTTAATAGAAACTAGTAGAATTTTTATTCTGGAAAAATATATGTAATAATTGAGAATAATTTTTTCTATTTTTCAGAAGAATAACAATATCTCAAAGTTGTGTTAATAGCTCTACCAATGCCATATATTTATAGGAAGAGAAGGTAGAACCCTTGTTGAGTTGTAGTGGTTTTTTCAAATAGAAAAACAACATTCTACTTAGAATAGGACTAGGGTGGACAACAAACCCTAGTATTCCTACTAGGGTTGTCACGCCCTTCATGCCCATGAGGGGTTTTTAGGACTTTTTCACATCCAGCCTAATTACAAGTACTTCTTAGGCCTATTTGACCAAATACTCTGTAATGTGATCCAACCCAATTCAACTTTTCTATTTCTCAAAATAAACTTTAATATTTATACATAAACAAATTTCACCTCCGTATTTTACTCTCAACAAAATTTTGACTGTTTTATCCCTGGTAAAATTTTTGATGATTTTGCCATTAGAAATGTAATAGCCCGATTTTGGGACTAGTCGGAACAGTGGTTTCGGGACCACAAATCCGACGAGAAAAAAATTATTTTTTATTATATTTTTATGGTCTACAATTTCACGGAATTATTTTGTGAAAATTTCGTTCAAAAATTTCGACGTTTGGGCACTCAATTTAGCCAAAAGGGCTAAATTGTAAAAAGTGCAAAAGTTTAGTTCTACATGTTAGAAGTGTTCAATTGTTATGAAATTTTAAATTGGATGTCCTTAGATGGTAATTAGACCATTGGTTACATTGTGGAAAAAAAATGGACATGAGATAAGTGAAATAGGAAATTTTTAAGTTAAGGGTATTTTGGTAATTTGGTAATTAAAATGTATTAAAAAGACAAAATAGGCCAAAAATCGTCATCTTCAAGCCTTGGCCGAATTTCACAAGGGGGGAAGCCATTGCTAGGGTTTTCAAGCTTCCAAGCTCCATAGTAAGTGATTCCAAGCCTCGTTTTTAATGTTCTTTACGTTTTTTGGAGTGTGACAGCCCTAATTCGACCCTAGTCGGAATGTGGTTTCGGGACCACAAAACCGAGTCATAAAATTTAGTAAAAATTTTAGTTGCATAACTTATATGTGTGATAGTACTTGTACAAAAATTTGATGTTTTAATTTTATATTATGAATGTGAATTTTGCTTGAAAGGATCTAGTTGAAAGACTTGGAAAATTATGATAGGTAAATAAGTAATGACCAAATAGTATTAAAGTGGGAAAGTGTTGTCCTTGCATGTCAAATTAGCCAAACTAAAGCATAGTGGCCGGCCATGCTATGGGTGGAAACATGTCTCCAACATGTTATGCTAGTGATGTATGTTAAGAAAAATAAAATAATGAGCATGGTGATTAAATAATGAAAGGAATTGTGATGGAAACAAAAATAACATGGTCTCACCCCCTTGTTGCCGTGAATTGAAGAAAGAAAAAAAAAAGTGTTCATTCTTGAACATCCTTGGCCGAATAGAGGAAAGAAAGGAAGGGGAAAAGCTTGAGAAAATCGGCTATGGTGGTTTGCTAGACTAAGGTATGTTTGATATTATTCTTTGAGATTCATGTATATTTTAAGTTGTAAGTGAAAATCTACCTAGCCATGGTTCAAATTTTGTTAATTGATGGAGATGATATTCGGCCATGAATGTTACATTCTTGGTTGGTATTTTGATGTCTTTGGTGATGAGGTATGAAGATGGTTGATTTTGAGTGTTTAATAAAAAGGATGCATGAATTATTGTTAAATAATGGTCGAATGTAGCATGATTAAAGATGTGAATAAATTGAAGTTAAGGAGGTTGTCAATGAAAAATATGAGTTGGATGAGGCTTAAAGAATAAAAATCTAGGTGACTAGAGGTCAAGGACATTCGGTCATAGGCTTGTGTGCTAGCAAAATCGGCCAAGTGTTTATGTGGTGGAAATTAAGTGTTAAATGGAAGGAAAATGATATTATATGGGGTATGTATATTCGGCCATATGAGTAAATATATATAATTGATGGAGATGATATTCGGCCATGAATGTTACATTCTTGGTTGGTATTTTGATGTCTTTGGTGATGAGGTATGAAGATGGTTGATTTTGAGTGTTTAATAAAAAGGATGCATGAATTATTGTTAAATAATGGTCGAATGTAGCATGATTAAAGATGTGAATAAATTGAAGTTAAGGAGGTTGTCAATGAAAATATGAGTTGGATGAGGCTTAAAGAATAAAAATCTAGGTGACTAGAGGTCAAGGACATTCGGTCATAGGCTTGTGTGCTAGCAAAATCGGCCAAGTGTTTATGTGGTGGAAATTAAGTGTTAAATGGAAGGAAAATGATATTATATGGGGGTATGTATATTCGGCCATATGAGTAAATATATATATGATGTTAAATTTGATTATGTATAATGGGCATTAAGATGTGGAACATAAGAAATGTAGTATATGTGGATTTACATGATGTTATAGTTGACATTGTGCATATACACATGCATTCGGCCATCTAATTGAGTATGAAGGTGGTGTTAAATCTAATTGTGATGCCCATTCCGAAGTATATATATATACATATATATACATAAGTATGCCATTCGTGAGGTTACCTTTAATTATGTGTGTAATCGACTAAATGGGTAATTAGTGAGGATGGTTGCCGAATATACAAACATACATATGCATGTGTAATTGAATTATGAATGTTTAGCAAGATGGTTAAACTAGTTAATTTATCGATTTAGCTCAAGAAGCTAAAGGTGGAGAGGCAAGCAAGGGCAAAGGAAAGATCATCGAGTAACCGAGTTGGAATCGTCTTACCCAACACAAGGTAAGTCATTAAGCATGTAGTTGGTGTTATTTCAAATGGTCATAATGTTTATGTATTGATGCTGAATGGAATGAATAAATATACATATATATATGCATGTACGTATGTGATGATGAAATTGTTGAATGGAAAGAAAAGAGGTAAGATGTACTGAGTTATTGATCTCGGCACTAAACGTGCGGGTATAACCATTTATGACCATGAGATTGGCGCTAAGTGCGCGGGATTAAATTGTACAGCACTAAGTGTGCGATTTGACTATGTTGCACTAAGTGTGCGAAATGAATATGATGCACTAAGTGTGCGAATTGACCATGCGGCACTAAGTGTGCGAGTTTGACCATGTAGCACTAAGTGTGCGATTTGATTACGTAGCACTAAGTGTGCGAGTTGATTATATAGCACTGAGTGTGCGGACTCAATATGCATTCGTGAATCATTATGGACACTATGTGTGCGACACTATTGAGTCGATCGCGGACAGCGGATCGGGTAAGTGTCTTGAGTACATGGCTAATAGGTGCTATGCTTATACTTGGTGTTGAGCTCGGTAAGTTTGAACCTATGTGACAAATATACTTGAAGTCACGTACATAAAATTTATCGTAGGATGGGTGAAAGGCCGTTTAGCCGTTTGATTGTAACGAAAATAAATTGATTTATGAAAATGCTTCAATGTCCTATTGATGAGTATATGGAATGTGAATGCATGAATTGATATGAAATTGAATCGATAGGTTGGAGGAACTATGGTATGGTTCGGAATGGATGGAGTAATTAGCCTCGTTCCATTTTGTTTTCTCTTGTGATAATGTTATTGATGGATGGTAGTGCATAGCTTATGACTTACTGAGTTATAAACTCACTCGGTGTTTCCTTGTCACCTATTCTAGGTTTCTTGGACACATCTCTTTTTGCGTGATCGGGCCGTCATCGAAGTCATCACACCGAATAGCAAGTTTTGGTACTTTCTTCTTAGTCGGCTTAGGAGAACATTTCGGCATGTATAGGCTATTATGTTGTGTTTGAACTTTGGTATGTAAACTTTTAGCCATGCGAAAATGGCATAAATGTTAGGTTGGGTTGGATTCATACGTTAGGTCGCAAATCTTGATAATTCGACCTTTTTATGCCATACGTCATGGTTGATTATTTCGGTGTTAAAATTCATGATATGGCAATAGTGTAGTAGGGGGAAGTTTGACAATGATTAGCCTTGGCATGGTTAGTCATGATCATAAATTGTGATATGCCTGAGGAATTATTAGTTGGATCAAGGAGTAAACATGAAGTGGGCATGGTTGCCTTCGTAACAGATGCTGGCAGCAGCAGTGACATGAGATTGAAAAATCACTAAAAATAGTAGGAATGGAATTAATTGATGAATAAATTATGTAATCAAAGCTCGATGAGTCTATTTTCATATAGAAGTAACGAAAAGATCATATGGACAGTATGTTAAGAGAAAATCAGGTTCTCGTGGGACAGGGCCAGAACGGTTTCTGGATTCCCTGCTCCGAGTTTGGAAATTCATTATAAATTAACCAGAGATAATTAGGAGTCGTACCATATATGTATAGATTCCTCTCTGAGTATAGTTTCTATAGAAACAAACGGCATCAGTATTGAAGTTCTGTACAGGGAGATATCCATGTCGTAACGCGCAAAGGTCAGTGTAGTCGACCCCAGTAACTTAGGAGAATTTGACTAATAAAATGGACTAATTGGCCCAACCAAAAATTCTAGAAAAAAACATGTAGATTGGAATATGAGTATAGTTTCAGGGAAAAATCACGAAACTGATTTTCGAGTTGTGAAACTCAAGATATGATTTTTAAAGCGACAAGTACGCAGATTAGGCAGTGTCTGGAAAATATCTTTATAAGGGGCTATAGTCTGTTAACACCTCGTGTTCGACCC
The DNA here is from genome assembly GCF_007990345.1 of Gossypium hirsutum. Classification (NCBI taxonomy): domain Eukaryota; kingdom Viridiplantae; phylum Streptophyta; class Magnoliopsida; order Malvales; family Malvaceae; genus Gossypium; species Gossypium hirsutum. The sequence goes on from NC_053444.1 coordinate 24,128,294, forward strand.
CGGTGTCGGTCACGGGTTCGGGGTGTTACATTTGATTGGTATCAGAGCTATGGTTTAGTCGGTTCTAGGACTACCATAGCACGTATGAGTCTAGCTATACATGCCGAATGTTAATGTGTAACTGTGTGATGACTTCTGACGGTTAAAATTTATGTTTTGATTAGTAAATGGATCCCGGTGTAGAGAGAACCTTGGCGGATGACATTGACAGTGTAGCGGCTGCTCCTGCACAAGGGACGCCGCCTGTTGAACCTCAGTCATCTGCGAATAATCAAGGTGAGGGGGCTAAACAAGCCTTCTTTACCATGATGAATGAGTGGGTCGCGCAATATGCCCGAACCAACCCGGCTGTCCAACAATTCCCAAATTTGAATAATCCACCCCAAGAGCCTGTAATGCCATCAGTCGCTGATCCTGTGAGGCTGAGTAAGCCACCTGTAGACTTGATTAGGAAGCGTGGGGCCGAGGAGTTCAAGGCCATAGTAACTGATGATGCCGAAAGGGCCGAGTTCTGGCTTGATAACACCATTCGGGTGTTCGATGAATTGTCATGCACACCCGACGAATGTCTAAAATGTGCTGTATCTTTGTTGCGAGACTCAGCCTACTATTGGTGGAGGACCTTGATTTCCATAGTCCCGAACGAGCGAGTAACTTGGGACTTCTTTCAAACGGAATTCCGAAAGAAATTTATTAGCCAACGGTTCATTGATCAGAAGCGTAAGGAGTTCTTGGAACTCAAGCAAGGCCGTATGACTGTATCTGAATACGAACATGAATTCGTAAGACTCAGTAGGTATGCCCGGGAGTGTGTAGCTGATGAGGTTGCTATGTGCAAAAGATTCGAGGAAGGATTGAATGAAGATTTAAAGCTACTAATGGGTATTTTGGAAATAAAAGAATTCGTAACACTAGTCGAACGAGCCTGCAAGGCGGAAGAACTTGGAAAGGAGAAGAGGAAGGCTGAATTTGAAGCTAGAGATTATCGTAAAAGATCGACGGGTAAAGCTCCGTTCTCAGCTGTAAAGAAGTTCAGGGAGGACATTAATAAGTCGAGGGCGACTGCGGGAATTTCCATCAGGGCAAGACCATCGATGGGCTCCCGAGCTACTTCGATAGCTAGTGTGGGCAATAATCGTCTAGAGAAACCTGAATGTCCCCAATGTGGAAGACGACACATAGGTGAATGTTGGGGTAAGACTATTAACAAGGCCTGTTACGGATGCGGTTCGAAGGACCACTTCATTAGAGATTGCACGGAGCTGGATGAGAAGAATAAGATTCAAGGTGCAAGACCTAGTAGAGTGACATCTAGAGGTAGACCACCGAGAATTTTAGGAGGCAGGGGTGGTAGTCAGAGGGGGGCCTCTGATACGGCCGATCGAGCCGAGAACCGTACTCCTGCTAGAGCATATGCCATTCGCGCACGAGAGGAGGCATCCTCCCCCGACGTCATCACTGGTACCTTCACTCTCTTTGATACTAATGTGATTGCATTGATTGACCCTGGTTCTACTCATTCATATGTATGCGAAACCTTAGCAACCAGTAAGACTCTACCTGTTGAGTCTACTGAGCTCGTAATTCGAGTATCAAACCCTTTGGATCAATGCGTACTTGTTGATAAAGTGTGTAAGAGATGCCCTCTAATAATCCGAGAATCCTGTTTTCCGGCCGATTTGATGCTTTTGCCGTTCGACGAGTTTGATGTTATTCTTGGTTTGGATTGGTTAACCGCGCATGATGCGGTTGTGAATTGCAAAAGCAAGACTATCGATTTGAGGTGCGCAAATAACGAAATAATCCGAGTTGAGTCTGCGGACTTAAGGGGGTTGCCAGCTGTAATATCAGCAATGTTGGCCCAGAAATATGTAAGGAAAGGGTGCGAAGCATACCTCGCGTATGTACTTGATGACAAGGAGTTAGAAAAGAAACCCGAATCGGTGCCGGTGGTTTGTGAATACCCGGATGTTTTTCCTGAAGAGTTACCGGGTTTGCCACCTGTTCGGGAGGTAGAGTTTGGTATTGAGCTTGTACCTGGAACTACGCCAATTTCGATCGCTCCGTATCGTATTGCACTAACCGAGTTAAAAGAGTTGAAAGCTCAGTTACAAGAATTGACGGATAGAGGTTTCGCTCGACCGAGTTTCTCACCTTGGGGTGCACCAGTATTGTTCGTGAAAAAGAAGGACGGAACCATGAGGTTGTGCATTGACTATCGTCAACTGAATAAAGTGACGATAAAGAATAAGTATCCGTTACCGCGTATTGATGATCTGTTCGATCAATTAAAGGGAGCATCGGTGTTTTCAAAGATAGATTTGAGATCGGGTTATTATCAGTTGCGGATTCGAGATTCGGACGTACCCAAAACTGCTTTCAGAACGAGGTACGGTCACTACGAGTTCTTAGTGATGCCGTTTGGGCTCACTAATGCCCCTGCGGTATTTATGGATTTGATGAATCGGATCTTCAGACCATATTTGGATCGGTTCGTAGTTGTGTTCATTGATGACATCTTGGTCTATTCAAGAGACGAGATCGAACATGCTGAACACTTGAGATTAGTGTTGCAAGTTTTGCGGGATAAGAAGTTATATGCTAAGTTCAGTAAGTGTGAGTTCTGGTTAAGAGAGGTTAGCTTCTTGGGTCATGTGGTATCCGCATCGGGTATTCGAGTTGACCCGAACAAAATCTCAGCCATACTTAACTGGAAACCTCCGAGAAGTATTACTGAGGTTCGGAGCTTTTTGGGACTCGCCGGTTATTATCGACGATTTGTCAAAGGTTTCTCAATGATAGCCACACCAATGACGAAGTTACTTCAAAATGATGTTAAGTTCGAAGGGACGGAGAAATGTCAGAAAAGCTTCGATCAACTGAAAACTCATTTGACTGAAGCTCCAATTTTGGTGCAACCCGAATCGGGTAAAGAGTTTGTCATCTATAGTGACGCATCCCTACTTGGGTTGGGTTGCTTATTGATGCAAGAAGGTCGAGTTGTGGCCTATGCGTCGAGACAATTGAAGCCACACGAGAGAAATTATCCGACCCATGATCTCGAACTAGCCGCCATTGTGTTTGCATTGAAAATATGGCGACATTATTTGTTTGGTGAGAAGTGCCATGTGTTTTCGGATCACAAAAGTCTCAAATATTTGATGACTCAACGAGACTTGAATCTGCGACAAAGACGTTGGCTTGAGTTGTTGAAAGATTACGAGCTTGTCATTGATTACCACCCGGGAAAGGCTAATGTGGTTGCGGACGCCTTAAGCCGGAAATCACTGTTTGCTTTGCGAGCGATGAATGTACACTTGTCTGTTCTACCTGACAATGTGTTAGTAGCTGAATTAAAAGCCAAACCATTATTGACTCATCAAATTCGTGAAGCTCAGAAAGTCGATGATGAATTGGTTGCAAAACGAGCTGAGTGTGTTCCGAACAAGGAATTGGAGTTTCAGATTGATGATGATGGTTGTTTGAGGTTTAGAAGTCGTTTGTGTGCTCCAAGGAATTCGGAACTCATTCCGATGATTCTGAACGAAGCCCATTGTAGCCGAATGTCAATTCACCCGGGGAGCACGAAAATGTACAACGACTTGAAACGTCGGTTTTGGTGGCATGGTATGAAACGAGACATCTCCGACTTTGTTTCGAGATGTTTAATATGTCAACAAGTGAAAGCGGAACATCAAGTGCCTTCAGGGTTACTTCAGCCGATCATGATACCCGAGTGGAAATGGGACCGAGTCACAATGGACTTTGTGTCCGGACTGCCATTGTTCGCAAGTAAGAAGGATGCGATTTGGGTTGTTGTTGATAGGCTGACTAAGTCGGCTCACTTTATCCCCGTGCGTACGGATCTTTCATTGGATAAACTAGCCGAATTGTATGTCTCTCAGATTGTGAGATTACATGGAGTACCTATTTCTATCGTGTCGGATAGAGATCCGAGATTCACCTCACGATTTTGGAAGAAATTGCAAGAAGCTTTGGGTACCAATCTGCATTTTAGCACTGCTTTTCACCCCCAAACCGATGGTCAATCCGAGCGGATAATTCAAATACTTGAGGATATGTTGAGATGTTGCATCCTCGAGTTCAGTAGTTCATGGGAACGGTATTTACCTTTGATTGAATTCGCTTACAACAATAGTTTTCAATCAAGTATTAAGATGGCACCTTATGATGCTTTGTACGGTCGTAAGTGCCGTACACCATTGTTTTGGACCGAGCTCGGTGAAAGTAAAATTTTCGGAGTTAATTTGATTAAAGATGCCGAACAGAAAGTAAAGGTAATCCGCGAAAGTCTGAAGGTAGCCACAGATCGTCAGAAATCGTATGCGGATCTGAAACGGAAGGACATTGAATATCAGGTGGGAGATAAAGTGTTCCTTAAAGTTTCGCCTTGGAAAAAGGTACTTAGGTTTGGCCGTAAGGGCAAGTTGAGCCCGAGATTCATTGGGCCGTACGAAATCTCCGAACGAGTGGGGCCAGTTGCGTATAGATTGATTTTGCCCCCTGAGCTTGAAAAGATTCACGATGTCTTTCATGTTTCGATGCTTCGACGCTATCGATCTGATCCATCACATATAATTAGCCCATCAGAGGTTGAAATTCAAGCCGATATGAGTTATGAAGAAGAACCGATACGTATCCTAGCTCGTGAAGTGAAGGAGTTGCGAAACAAAAGGGTTCCGTTAGTGAAGGTGTTATAGCTCAAACATGGGATCGAGGAAGCTACTTGGGAAACTGAGAGCTCGATGAAAGAACGATACCCAAACCTATTTACCGGTAAGATTTTCGGGGACGAAAATTTCTTAAGTGGGGGAGAGTTGTGACAGCCCTAATTCGACCCTAGTCGGAATGTGGTTTCGGGACCACAAAACCGAGTCATAAAATTTAGTAAAAATTTTAGTTGCATATCTTATATGTGTGATAGTACTTGTACAAAAATTTGATGTTTTAATTTTATATTATGAATGTGAATTTTGCTTGAAAGGATCTAGTTGAAAGACTTGGAAAATTATGATAGGTAAATAAGTAATGACCAAATAGTATTAAAGTGGGAAAGTGTTGTCCTTGCATGTCAAATTAGCCAAACTAAAGCATAGTGGCCGGCCATGCTATGGGTGGAAACATGTCTCCAACATGTTATGCTAGTGATGTATGTTAAGAAAAATAAAATAATGAGCATGGTGATTAAATAATGAAAGGAAGGGTGATGGAAACAAAAATAACATGGTCTCACCCCCTTGTTGCCGTGAATTGAAGAAAGAAAAAAAAAGTGTTCATTCTTGAACATCCTTGGCCGAATAGAGGAAAGAAAGGAAGGGGAAAAGCTTGAGAAAATCGGCTATGGTGGTTTGCTAGACTGAGGTATGTTTGATATTATTCTTTGAGATTCATGTATATTTTAAGTTGTAAGTGAAAATCTACCTAGCCATGGTTCAAATTTTGTTAATTGATGGAGATGATATTCGGCCATGAATGTTACATTCTTGGTTGGTATTTTGATGTCTTTGGTGATGAGGTATGAAGATGGTTGATTTTGAGTGTTTAATAAAAAGGATGCATGAATTATTGTTAAATAATGGTCGAATGTAGCATGATTAAAGATGTGAATAAATTGAAGTTAAGGAGGTTGTCAATGAAAAATATGAGTTGGATGAGGCTTAAAGAATAAAAATCTAGGTGACTAGAGGTCAAGGACATTCGGTCATAGGCTTGTGTGCTAGCAAAATCGGCCAAGTGTTTATGTGGTGGAAATTAAGTGTTAAATGGAAGGAAAATGATATTATATGGGGGTATGTATATTCGGCCATATGAGTAAATATATATATAATTGATGGAGATGATATTCGGCCATGAATGTTACATTCTTGGTTGGTATTTTGATGTCTTTGGTGATGAGGTATGAAGATGGTTGATTTTGAGTGTTTAATAAAAAGGATGCATGAATTATTGTTAAATAATGGTCGAATGTAGCATGATTAAAGATGTGAATAAATTGAAGTTAAGGAGGTTGTCAATGAAAAATATGAGTTGGATGAGGCTTAAAGAATAAAAATCTAGGTGACTAGAGGTCAAGGACATTCGGTCATAGGCTTGTGTGCTAGCAAAATCGGCCAAGTGTTTATGTGGTGGAAATTAAGTGTTAAATGGAAGGAAAATGATATTATATGGGGGTATGTATATTCGGCCATATGAGTAAATATATATATGATGTTAAATTTGATTATGTATAATGGGCATTAAGATGTGGAACATAAGAAATGTAGTATATGTGGATTTACATGATGTTATAGTTGACATTGTGCATATACACATGCATTCGGCCATCTAATTGAGTATGAAGGTGGTGTTAAATCTAATTGTGATGCCCATTCCGAAGTATATATATATACATATATATATACATAAGTATGCCATTCGTGAGGTTACCTTTAATTATGTGTGTAATCGACTAAATGGGTAATTAGTGAGGATGGTTGCCGAATATACAAACATACATATGCATGTGTAATTGAATTATGAATGTTTAGCAAGATGGTTAAACTAGTTAATTTATCGATTTAGCTCAAGAAGCTAAAGGTGGAGAGGCAAGCAAGGGCAAAGGAAAGATCATCGAGTAACCGAGTTGGAACCGTCTTACCCAACACAAGGTAAGTCATTAAGCATGTAGTTGGTGTTATTTCAAATGGTCATAATGTTTATGTATTGATGCTGAATGGAATGAATAAATATACATATATATATGCATGTACGTATGTGATGATGAAATTGTTGAATGGAAAGAAAAGAGGTAAGATGTACTGAGTTGTTGATCTCGGCACTAAACGTGCGGGTATAACCATTTATGACCATGAGATTGGCGCTAAGTGCGCGGGATTAAATTGTACAGCACTAAGTGTGCGATTTGACTATGTTGCACTAAGTGTGCGAAATGAATATGATGCACTAAGTGTGCGAATTGACCATGCGGCACTAAGTGTGCGAGTTTGACCATGTAGCACTAAGTGTGCGATTTGATTACGTAGCACTAAGTGTGCGAGTTGATTATATAGCACTGAGTGTGCGGACTCAATATGCATTCGTGAATCATTATGGACACTATGTGTGCGACACTATTGAGTCGATCGCGGACAGCGGATCGGGTAAGTGTCTTGAGTACATGGCTAATAGGTGCTATGCTTATACTTGGTGTTGAGCTCGGTAAGTTTGAACCTATGTGACAAATATACTTGAAGTCACGTACATAAAATTTATCGTAGGATGGGTGAAAGGCCGTTTAGCCGTTTGATTGTAACGAAAATAAATTGATTTATGAAAATGCTTCAATGTCCTATTGATGAGTATATGGAATGTGAATGCATGAATTGATATGAAATTGAATCGATAGGTTGGAGGAACTATGGTATGGTTCGGAATGGATGGAGTAATTAGCCTCGTTCCATTTTGTTTTCTCTTGTGATAATGTTATTGATGGATGGTAGTGCATAGCTTATGACTTACTGAGTTATACACTCACTCGGTGTTTCCTTGTCACCTATTCTAGGTTTCTTGGACACATCTCTTTTTGCGTGATCGGGCCGTCATCGAAGTCATCACACCGGATAGCAAGTTTTGGTACTTTCTTCTTAGTCCGCTTAGGAGAACATTTCGGCATGTATAGGCTATTATGTTGTGTTTGAACTTTGGTATGTAAACTTTTAGCCATGCGAAAATGGCATAAATGTTAGGTTGGGTTGGATTCATACGTTAGGTCGCAAATCTTGATAATTCGACCTTTTTATGCCATACGTCATGGTTGATTATTTCGGTGTTAAAATTCATGATATGGCAATAGTGTAGTAGGGGGAAGTTTGACAATGATTAGCCTTGGCATGGTTAGTCATGATCATAAATTGTGATATGCCTGAGGAATTATTAGTTGGATCAAGGAGTAAACATGAAGTGGGCATGGTTGCCTTCGTAACAGATGCTGGCAGCAGCAGTGACATGAGATTGAAAAATCACTAAAAATAGTAGGAATGGAATTGATTGATGAATAAATTATGTAATCAAAGCTCGATGAGTCTATTTTCATATAGAAGTAACGAAAAGATCATATGGACAGTATGTTAAGAGAAAATCAGGTTCTCGTGGGACAGGGCCAGAACGGTTTCTGGATTCCCTGCTCCGACTTTGGAAATTCATTATAAATTAACCAGAGATAATTAAGAGTCGTACCATATATGTATAGATTCCTCTCTGAGTCTAGTTTCTATAGAAACAAACGGCATCAGTATTGAAGTTCTGTACAGGGAGATATCCAGGTCGTAACGCGCAAAGGTCAGTGTAGTCGACCCCAGTAACTTGGGAGAATTTGACTAATAAACTGTACTAATTGGCCCGACCAAAAATTCTAGAAAAAAACATGTAGATGGGAATATGAGTCTAGTTTCAGGGAAAAATCACGAAACTGATTTTCGAGTTGTGAAACTCAAGATATGATTTTTAAAGCGACAAGTACGCAGATTAGGCAGTGTCTGGAAAATATCTTTATAAGGGGCTATAGTCTGTTAACACCTCGTGTTCGACCCCGGTGTCGGTCACGGGTTCGGGGTGTTACATGGAGTCCTAGTAACTTGATTTAGCTTATTCTAGCAATAATTTAATCTAGGGTTTATATTTGGAAAAATACCCATATGTGAAATGTGTTTATTTTGATGTTTTATGGTAGAATATGAAGCTTGAAATTATGTCAAACAACTTTTGCGAAGCGATTTTAAGTGAAAACGAGTAAAACGACATAATCGGTAAAAATACCTAATGTTCATAAGTAAGTGTTAGAGTGGGAATTCGATGTTGCCATAGAAGGGGAAAATGTTCAGGATGTCATAATACATAAGAATAAGGGATGAAGTTTAATTTACGAGCTTTGGGGCAAAATCGTAATTTTGTGAAACTTTAGGGGCAAAAATGTAATTTTTGCCAAAGTGTGATTTTAGGACTAGATTGAATAATATGAGTGGTAAATAAGTTAAATGTGTTATTATAAACCAAGAAAGATGAGGAATTGACCTTGAAAGCATGATGGTAAGTTTGTATGTGAATAATACATTGTTTTAATTTTATTTAATATATTGTTGAGATATGATTGAATATAGAATAAATATTTGATGTAGATTACAAAATGTGAATAAATTGGAAAATTTGGTAAAATATTGTGAAGTAAGGTTCCCGATTGAACACTCGGATTTGACTGGGATTCTTTGAATGTAAGGGGTTGCTAAGTGCTGATTCCCCAAGGGGTTGCTAAGTGCTGATTCCCCAAATTATTGACTCTAAAGTTGGTTGCTAAGTGCTGATCCTACCGTATTTTTTATTATGAATGGGGTTGCTAAGTGCTGATTCCCCGTATCACTGAATATAAAGGTGGTTGCTAAGTGCTGATTCCACCGTATCCTTGATTGTGAAAGGGGTTGTTATGTGCTAATTCCCCGTATCATTGATTATAAGGTGGTTGCTAAGTGCTGATTCCACCGGGATCTTGAACATGAGGTGGTTGCTAAGTGCTGATTCCACCGTGTAACGATTAATATTTTGAAGTGTTCATCAGGGAAATTGGATAAGTGAAAATATATTTGAATCGAATAAGGTTACGTGATGAATATTGGGTTCGATATTTAATCGACCCTTGAGTAAGATGAAAAGAAGTAATGAAATTATGAAAAAGTAAAATGTGCAACAAAATAGTTTTGGACAGTAACAATAGTTTGACTTTGAAAAATCACCAAAAATAGTAGAAATTTAATTAGAGAGTGAATGAGATATGAAATGAAATCTTAAGGAGTCTATTTTTACATAAAAGAAATAGAGAAAGCAAAAGAGTTATACATTTTGAGATATTTGAATTTTAGTGAGGAATGGGTGGATTGATTTCAGAATCCCCTATTCTATCTTTGGAAAATAATTAAAAATTGTAAAAAAAAATAATTACAAGTTATGATTTAGATTCTTAGAATCCTTAATGAGTCTATTTTCAAAGGAAACAAATAGAAATATCAGCTGAATTCTGTACAATGAGATAATTCATTTTTAGTGAAGAGAGGGTAGAGATGTTGAGTAGTGAAACAGGGGTGACTTTAAAGAATAAAATGCACTAATTGGCCATGTCAAAAATTCTGGAAATTTTATGGTAAAAAGACATGTGAGTCTAGTTTCAGGAAAAATTAACGGATCTTAATTTGGAGCTCTGTATCTTCGGATAAAAATAATTTAGTGACTCTGACTCAAATAGACAACTTTGAATTTAAATATAAGTGAATAGTGAAATCATGTATAATGTTATTTAAGCATGTTTTATACATAAAGAATGTGGAATGGAGAGGAGGAGGAAAATTAATTATATATGAATGATTTGTGTATAATTGGTTATATGCTCGATTATAATCGAGAAACGTTAAAATAGAAATGATGCTTACATTTGCGTATTATTGATCATGATTTAAGCTCATATGGGAAAATAAAGTTTCGTAGTATGTGAGTGTGGTATATTTGGTATATGATTTGGTATGAATTAAGGCCATGAATGGTTTATCTCATGTTGATAAGTTTGATACATGAATAAATGTTGAACTCGACCATACTTATAATGCTTAGGCTATATGTTTATTTGGCTAACATGTGTAGTGTACACGCTTAAGCTTTGGCCAAGTGGTGGCTGAATTATGCCACGTTAAATACATAAGTTATGCATTGAAATGGTAAGTGCCTAGATGAGAATATGCTTGTGATCATGGAAAGGGTGGTAATGTTTAAATTATGTAAACTTACTTGAAATGGTTTATCATGTAGTTAATTCCAAAAAGAATTATGTTTAAATGTACTAGCTTGTGACTATGGTTAAATGATATTTATTGTTTTGTGTGATATTCGTAGGAAATGGGTGTGGAAAAGAAATGAAATACTAAGTTAATACTTGAAGAGTAAAATGACGAAAAAGGGGATGATGAGTTGATTTGATGTTGTTATTTAAGCTTAAGTGATGTTTTCATTGTAATACTAAGAATTTTATAAATGTGTTAATGAATGGTATAATCGATAAACGTTGAGTTAAATGTTGAATACGTATTAGTATTGAACTTAACAATATTGAAGTGTACATGAATTAAATGGAAGTTTCTAGTGATATGATTTGAATTAAAAGAATTATTGTGGTATTGAAATATATATATTGGATTTAGAAATTGATTTGAATTGTGAACATGAAAGATTGTGAATTGAGTAAAATGGAAATGAAGCATTGAATTACATGAGTAAGTATCGGGTCTCGTAGGCCCTATTTGTTATGAATATAACATTTTGAGGATATGTTGTAAATAATTATAAAAGCATGTTAAAAATTTGAAGAGTTTAAATTTGAATGAAATTTTATAACTCGGTTTAATACGTTTACATGTGTAAGTGTTCTAGTAATGCCTCATACCCTATTCCGGAGTTGAATACGGGTAAGGGGTGTTGCAAGTAAAATTTCGAGAAAATATGTTTAATATTTCACAACTCAACATGTTCACTATGACTAAATGGTTTATTTCCATTTTCAGGCTTCAAAATAGTCCAAGAATATAATCTCATTCTTCCAATCATTTTTTAAGTAATACACATAGGATTGTAAATGAATCATTTCCATTTTTATTTTCATTTCTATTTTTGGAAATCTACATTCATTTCCAAATGATTTCATTTCTCCATTTCAGAGAAAACTATAATCATTCATGAATGTTTCTCATTTCTCATTTCCTATTTCTGTAACACCCCTAACTCATATTCGTCGCCGAAACAGGGTTACGGAGCATTACCAAACTTTACAAATCAAATACAAATATTTGATGTCATTTAACAATCACACCATAAATCGATCATATTCAATCATATTGTCCCTTATATGAGCCCACAAGGCCTAAAATACGTATTGGAAACAAGTCGGGGCTAATCCGGGTACTCAGAGAATTTTTTGCAAAATGTCAAAATTTATCCAAGGTGTAAGGGACACACGACCGTATAGCCAGGCCATGTGGGCATTCGAATTAGGGCACAAGATTGTGTCCCAGCCCATGTCCGTACTCGTGTAACTCTCTAACTTGGGTCACACGGCCAAGTCACATGCTCATGTGCTAGGCTGTGTATAGGTGCAGGGGTCACACGGCCAAGCCACACGCCCGTGTGTCAGGCCGTGTGAAAAATCCTGAGCATTCTGTTTTGAATTTTAAAGATGCAGGGGACACACGGCTAAGACACACGCCCATGTGCTAGGCCGTGTGTCACACACGGTTTAGACACACACCTGTGTCTCTGCCCGTGTGGACGAAATAAGGTCATTTCCAAGCCATATTTCTCACCCAAACTTGCCTTTCACCTACATAAACACTTAAATATATTCTCAAGCCAATACAAGATATTTAAAACCAACCAAGATCAAGTCTTTTACATGATATAATACTTCATATAACCAAGTGTACGAACTTACCAAAACAACCATACATACATATAGGCATATTCTACCAAATTTATACTATCTCAAACCAATTCTCAACATGCCTATATGATTTCCATCATTTATCCATTTCAAACACACATCAACATATTATAGCCATTTTTACATATCAAAACATATCAATTACAAGCCATACCAATGTCTCATTTCAACCAAACACATACATGTCATTCTTGACCACTTTTACCCTATACATGTCATTACAACCTAAAATTTAATTTACTATTTATATCGAAACGAGCTGATGGATAGTGTGATAGTGTAAGATATCTCTGCCAAGCTTCCAACCCAATGAGCTTCCGAAGTACTATAAAACAGAGGAAATAGAATAGAGTAAGCATTTAATGCTTAGTAAGTTTGTATAACGGGAAATTAACTTACCATACATTTACATTTAAGGTAAGTATACAAAATTCATCCAAAGAAGTTTGAAAATTTTCCTAAAGACATATAACCTCAAGAAACATGTTACTCATGTACTTCATGTAAATATCAAGAATCAAAGATGAGTTCATCATGTAAAACTTTTCATATACATATTCTTTCTACATTGTATATCCATATAACATGTACATTTCCATAATAATTCATCTCAAATTCAGATTATTCCATGTCGAAACTTTGCCCGTTGAATTTATTAGAAATATCGATGGATACACAATTAGTACACTAGAAGTGTACAAACTGTAATTCGTTAATTCATATTCGGGAGTGCTCCTTAGAGCACATTATCGGGAAGCTCTCTCTTGATCCATATAATGGGAAGCTCATATGAGCCATCTAATGATAAGCTTATCCAGGCTGTATAACGGGAAGCTCATAAGAGCCATAATCAGGAAGCTCATGCGAGCCAATAACGGGTAGCTCCGAAAAGCCATTCACGGGAAGCTTCAGATAGCCATATATCGGGAAGTTCAAGCAAGCCATATTGGGAAGCTCCGGAGAGCGATTACTCAGGAAGCTCACAAAGAACCTTTAATCAGAAAGATCACGAAGAGCCATATATCGGGATGCTCATAAGAGTTATGGTGTGTCTACAACACATGCAGAATCACAACCAATCGAGATGCTCCGCAAAGCTAGTAACAAGAAGCTCACAAGAACCATTTAATGGGAAGCTCGAAAGGGCTATATATCGGGATGCTCATGAGAGCTAATAACGGGACGCTCTTTCGAGCTATGGTGTGTCCGCAACATATGCAGGACCACAACCAATTCGAGAATCTTGTACCCATCGAATTTCATTTATTCAATCGGGACTTAACATTTATCGGGCTATGTCAGATATGTAATCAATTTCATATAAATAGCAATTACACAATTCACATATACAACATTTAATTCAAACATATAAATATGCATAATTTAGTTACACGAACTTACCTTGACAAGTGTTCGTTGATTTGTTGTCTACTAATCTGACACTTTCTCTTTTCCTCTATCTAATTCCATATTTTTTCTATCCAAATCTATACGAGTAAATTTAACCCAATTTAATACAATTCATATTCAATACAATCCAATTCATATCTTAGGCAACATTACCATTTTGCCCCTATACTTTTAATTAATTTTGATTTCGTCCCTAGGCTTGGAAAATGAAATTTATGCAATTTAATCCTTATTCCAAGCCTAGCCGATTTTTACATGTAACATTTGCAGCCCATGTAATTAATAAAATTTAGAATTTTTCCATAAATTTTACATCTTTACAAGTTAGTCCCTAAATCATAATTTTATCAAAATTTACTTTACAAAAGTTGCTTATCTATCAACAACCTTTCATTTTCTACCATAAATTTTATAATTCATGGATATTTATCCATGGAAAAAATTTAATACTTTGATAAATTTATAAATTAATCCCCGAGATAGCTAGATTAAGCTATTACGATTTCAAAAATATAAAAATTACTAAAAACGAGACAAGAATTCATACATAATTGAGCCAAAACAACTTTCTTGAACTCAACACCCAAAAACTAGGGTTTCCATGCCTTTTAATTGGGAAAGATGATATAAAATGATGATATTAGATATTTGTTTTATTTATCATCTTTTACTTATTTACTTTTCAATTTAGTCATTTTCTTTTATTAAATTTCCATGGATGAATCATCATCCTTATCTACTAACTCCTCTTAATGGTCTATTTGCCTTATAAGGACCTCTAATTTTGAATTCCATAGCTATTTAATCCTTTTAGCTACTAGAATTCAACTTTTTTTATTTTATGCAATTTGGTTCTTTTATCAATTAAACATGTAATCGGTAAAATTTTCATAACGAAATTTTCATACGATATTTCTATCATAATTCAAACCATAAATTGATATTAAAATATTTTTTATTTTCGGACTCAGATTTGTGGTACCAAAACCTCTATTCCGATTTCACTAAAAACAGGCTGTTACACATTTCGTTCATTTTTATTGAAAACACACAATTCATTTCTAGTTTCAACGAGCTAGCGAAGGGACCGATTGGACATATGTAGTTGAGGCTCAAATGATTTATAATTAAGTTTCAGCTTTTCGCCTATTAATTATAAATTTATTTAGTCATGAAGTCATTCCACTATCGTATCGTGACTAACCTCTCCTCAACAACATACCATTACAAAAGCAACTACTCAATGCTTGTCCAATGACCTTGTCTTAAGTGTGTTACCCTCATAGGATACTTTTGATCTCTTTGGGATAATATTCGTTCTCCCAATATGATCCTATTTTATCTCATGGTAACCATTATATCTTCTTTTATGAAAAGTCTATCATTATCAAATAGTGATCAAGTCATCCATCGTAAAGATGGATGACCTATGGCCACGTTTACTTTTAATCAAGCATGTAATGCCAATGAGAGGATATCATTTACCCATGTTTTGGGCTATGAATTCCACTGTTGTGAATGACGCTACATACTACAAAAGTTGTACACCCAACACACTAGTTTTTGGTTCCTTATCTATTTGAACTCAGGCTTTTATTGACATCAAAGTGTACAACTCACGCATACCTACACCAATGCACCAGCTTTCGGTTCCTTATCTATTTGAGCTCAGACTTTTACTGACATCAAAGTGAGTCACGCATACTTAGTCTGTCATCCACTCAAGATTTAAGTACACACACTATGAACATCACAAGTGAATAAATTCATAAACAGATTTATGATTTATTCTACTTGGCTCTTTTCCGATGTACTGTCAGTCAAGTCAGTCACACCTATGTCTCTATCTTCTAGGAGTCATCCGCTCTGATGCCCAAGACAAGACATCTCCCCAATTAGACTTGATAGACGACATAATTATTTTTCAATCAATTTTCTCATCTCCAATTAGAATAATGACATGTTTAGGTTCGTCTACTATTATCATGATCCGACCATGTAATACCACTTAATATTAGTTAAAGATTAGACAACCAACGAACAACATTTGCTTCAATTTTACTTTGCATGCAAAGCTCATTTGAGGACAATTTATACAAAGTATATTAATTTAATTAATTATTTTATTTTATTCACCAATTTGTTCAAAAAAATTACAAGTGTATATTAATGAAAATATTACATTTAAGACACTAGATCTAATATTGGTTCTATTCACTTCATGTAACACTCCAAACCCGATCCTTAAGGAGGATCTAGGAATGGTGCGCCACTGACTTAAAACCATATTTTTTTTCCAAAATCATGTCTGGTGTAAACCTATTTATGCCATAGTTTAAATTAATATAAAATGGAAACTATTAATCATTCAAAAATAAATAATATAGTACACTTTTGAAAACTATAAATACTTCACTGAAACTTCGTTAGAACAATAGGTTCATAATCAAGAGTTTAGATACAAAATACATTTTTCAAAATATAAATGTCCTGACACCACCCCCATGTCATACATAATACAAAATATAAGAAGTTTCATGACGACGATAGTCTTTTTGGCATAGTCTTTAGAGATTCCTTTGCTTGAGAAAGAAATGTAACTAAGTTTAAAGAACTTAGTGAGTTCCAGAGGAAAACATTGCAATATACATACGTAACTCGTATAAATATTTCAAACTCAATGCAATCATACAATTTGCCAATTGGCGGATTCCAAACACAGATAGACTATACGTCAGACACTATTCCTTTAGCGTGTACACTATGCCCATGCAATTATACAAACCACCTCCTTCGTGTTAGCCACAAACCCCAGTCCATATTCAGAGCCATATCATTCATTCAATCATTTTATTTTGTCATGATTTTCCAATCTAGTTTGCAATAACACTTGCCCTACTAGAGGCTACATGACCATTTTCATGTATCATGATCTTCCAATTCAATGCTCATTCCATTGAAAGCAATGCCATGAGCTCATTTCCATATTTCAGATTACGTTGTTCATTTCTAAAGAAAAAGGGGTAGCGGCACAAACACAAAGAAAGGTTCTTACATCTTTAATACGGACAGACCAAACCAGACTAATACAACAATCATCCATCACTCTTGCAAAAATACTTCATATTCATAGAATATATATACTTACTTTAAAACAAACATAAACAAAGGCATTACACACACATGGCGTAAGAAGGAACTCACTAGAAAGTGCAACAAGTTCAAACAACAAGACTCTTGCCCTTATCACGAAAAATTTTAGGAGTATCTTGAGCTATATAATATAAAAAGTTAAACTTATTAGACTGTATATCAGAAAACTAAACAAACTTACTAGAAACATCATCACGAAACCCAGATTCAGGAAGTTCCCTTCCTTACACTCAAAACTGACGCTAAAGCATGCAACTCAAAGATCACATAAAAAACTATGAAATAACCTAATGTTCATCGATATTTACCAGGTGCTAAAACAATGAAGGAGTTAGTTGAAATCTTCAAGTAGCCTTCTAATCTAAGGTTTACCTAGAGAAATGTGTAGAGAAAGTTTGAGAAGAAAATGTAGGGGCAAGGGAAAACATAAAACTTGCTTAAAAAGCCAATACTAACCTTATCAACTATACACAGAAGTTGGGTTTAGTGGATAAGTCTGATTCTCCCACTAAACTCTCTCGATTCCTGTAACTAAGCACTTTCAATTTATGTTAGCACCACTGAGCTCTTTTACTCAACATGCAGCTTTGTTTATTTTTATGCGCAGGTGACATTTAGGTCTTGAGGACTCGAGAAGGTCAACAACATTCAGGACTCCATTCTTGGCTTAGTAAAATTTTTATAACTTTTGTGAACTTTGTAGCAAGTTGGCTTGCACCTAATGTCATAACTTAATTTTGGAGTCCATTTTTTATGTTTTGGTATCTATTGTGCTTGAGACTTGTAATTGGAGTGTGGTTATATATGTACAACGGTATGTAAATATGTTATTCCATGGATATGTTGGTATGCATGAACTTAATGCAATGTTTATACCATGATTCAAGTGTTGTTTGCATGCTAAGTTAGTGAACTTGACATTTGAAATTGAAAATGTTGTGATCATATTAATTAAAAATGTGTTTTGATATGTTTAAATATTCTTGAATGATGTTTATAACATGTTTTTAAGTCCCATGCTTTTTAGAAACAAAATGGTAACGTTTTGAGCCAAACTAGGTGAATTTAGGGGTAATTTTTGGGTCCTAGAAAGCTTGTTTTAGTACAAGTGGGTAGATATATCGGAACAAGTAAGTCAATAGAAAAAATAAACAGTACTGACTAGATGTATCATTAAAAGTACCCACTTGTTCTGATACAACTAGGTTAGACAAGGGTCCTTCATCTATTTTGAGTTATTTTGACTCATGCGGACCCAAACATAGAAGTCATGATCACCCTTGAACACCTAGAACTCATTTCAAAATGTTTCTAATCATTTTAAATGACTTGAAACTCATTTTAACCATTGTCAAAGTGTTGTTATAATATGTTAATGTTTGACGTTCTTAATAAATTTTGTAATGAAAATTAATTCGAGTTGCTCCGGCAATGAATGTGGTGTCTCATACTCGAACTCTGTGACTAGGTTGTGTATGGGGTGTCACAATTAAAGACGATTGGAACCTTGAAGTCGAAGGGGAAAAAGAAGGCGACAATCAAGTAGTCACTTCGGTTTGTGCTAACTTAATATATTTTTACTACATGATTTTATTGAATGTCAAATTATTAAACCAATGGTAAGTGTCAATTCTAAAGTATACTAAATGATCAAGACAAGTGAACATGATTTAGGCCATGTTGAATCATAGATTGATTAATATGTTACTACATTTGTAATGTGAAATCATATAATACCATGATGTAAGTGAATATTACTATGTTAGATGTTGAGATAATGTACAGTGAATACATTTATAGATATGTATGAAATTGAGATAGTGCCTTAACATGAATAATATCGTTAATATGATTATATTTGAATCAAAATCTATTCTGTTAATGATTGGTAATGGGCATTTCCCCATTAACGGTATCAGTTAGAGTTCAAGTATAGCTGCGATGCCATAGGATTTATGAGTTTATTAGTGGGAGCATTCTAGCGCTTCGGTACATCTTATGTTAGCACTTCGATGCATATTATGCCATGGAGTGTTAGGAAATATTGATGCACTAATGCTCGACCAACACTTACATACAAATTGTGGAGTGTTAAAGGATTCATTTGTGTATCTGTCCTTTATTTCGTATTAAGTTAATATGGGCTAATTATGAAATTGATATATGATGGAATTATAAACTTGAAAAAAAATCTTGCTGCATAAATGAAATGGTGAGAAATGAAATTTATAATATGATATGAAAGGTGGAAAATGAGTAAGGATCTAATGGAATTTGTTTCAAGAGCTTATATTCATACGAGAATTATACACTAAGATGACCAATGCGATATGAAAAAAATAAGCTAAACAAGAATTTTGAGACAATTGAGTAACGCTTTAAGGAAACATGGTATAATGTGATCAAAAAGATATAGAATAGGTTAAATTAGACTTGACACTTGGTAATTGATATTGATAGCATGTTCATTGCTTAATGTTTTGATTTCATATTATGTTAGCACCAATATGCTCCCAATGCACAATGTACGGATTTGTTTGTTCTGTGGGCAATTGATGTATAGGTACCGTTAGCTAATGATCTTTAAAAACATCCATGATCTCTATCTCATCTCATCCCAAAGTTGTAGTGCTCTTTTTGAATATTAGAAGTGTTATGACATGTACTTAAGTCAATAGGTAGTTATTGAAGGTTAATAGGTTGTGTTAGTTATTTTGGTACTTTGGATGATTATATATTTTTTGCTAAATTATGTTTGTTGCATGTATATTTATATATTGTGTTTATGTTTAATGCCTTAGATGAAGTATGAGGTAGATTTATGAGAATTACCCATTAAAATGTTAGCTTGCTTGCTTGCTAAGTAAACTAGTTTAGTAGTTAAGTAAGATAACTTTTTAACATGTTTGCGTTCTTAATATTTTGATGTGTTGAACTTTATTTTTTTAGTATAACAAGTCATAGTTTTGTTATGGTAATGTTAAAGGTCAAATTAAGTGAGTTTTGAGGTGATTTTTGGGTCTTGGCATAATTGTATCAATACATGGGTCAAGTTGTATCGTAACAAGTAAGTCAGTGACCAAAAAAGTACAATAGCAGGGACTTGTATTGGTACAAGTGGGGACTTGTACTGATACAACTATGACAAGCAAGGGTCTCTCCCCTTTTTTAAGTTGTTTTAATCCTTGGAGATCCATACTCGATCCTGATCACCTCTGGACATCTATAAACTATTTTAAAATGTTTTAAATATGATTTTAAGTACCTAAAGTTGATTTTTGGTTACTATAAAATGGTTTTACAAAGATGTTTAAAGTCAATAACTTAGTGGTCTTAATATACGATAATAAGTTAAGTTGCTTCAACAACAATGCGATATCTTGCATTCAGATCGATGACCAGGTTGAGTGAGGTGTCATGGGATTATTATGTAATAGTCATGACATTTCCCATAGTGATAATTATTTGTATCCTTAAAATTGAGATCACCATTGTTCCAACATTGTGAACCGTATGCTTTGACACAATCAAATATCTTCCATAAATAGTTGTACTATAAAGACTGATGTTGGGTATGCCACAATTGGTGTAGTGGGACATGAATGATTAAGATAGGATTTTTCACTCCTACATAATGGGAGCAATATCTTAGACATATTGATCGAGTGAGACTAGAAATGCATAAAGATTTGATATGAGATATCACACTTATTTGTTTATCTCAACTACTTGATACTCAAGAAACAATAGATTAGATCATACAAATGTGATTCTTCCATGACTTGTGTTCAATCTAGATATTAGGGACAAATGGATTACTCCATGATAATATTATCAGAGAAGGTTATGTCAAACCACGACTTCTTGCAACTTGTGTAGTATTGATATATTGTTAAATGTCACTTATTGTTTGTAACATTTGAATTATTTTAATGTACAGTCGCACCTATTGTTTTATGAAATATTTTATTGTAATTTATTGATAATGGATGAAGGTGCATCAAATTTTTTTTTATAAATAATATACAGTTCCAACTGATCGTATTGTACAATGTAAAGGGAGAAAAAATCAGTTGGTGAAATTGAAATTCAACGAAATTGATCATAGAAAGATAAAACCCAAAAACTTCAATAGGAGTCTAACATATATAACAAAGCTAAAATGAAAGAGGAGTAGGGATGAGCAAAACTCGATTCGACTCGAAAAAATCGAAAAAAAATTTGAATTTCGAGTTAAACGAATCGAGTTATTCGAGTTAATCGAGTTATTCGAATCAATTCAATTTTTTTTGAATTTCGAGTTCGAATCGAGTTGAGTTTTCGAATTCGAATAACTCGAATAATTTGAATAATTCGAATATCAAACTATAATATTTTACATTTTTACCCTAAACTCCCAAACCTTTTTACTTTTCCCTCAAAACTTTTACTCCTTCCCACTTTCCCCCCAAAACTTTTACTCCCCTCTCCTCCCAACCCCCCAATCTACCCAAAATCCATTTCCCACCAAAATTTTACTCTCCCATTTATTTTTTCTCAAAATTTTACTCCCAAAAACCCTCAAAACCTTTTATTTTCCCCCAAAATTTTTACTCCCTCCCACTTCTCCCCTAAAACTTTTATTCCCTTCACATCTCACCTCCCATCTATCCCAAACCCTCCCCCCTCCAATTTTTTTTAATATTTTCCCTCCAAAATTTTACTCCCCCTATTTACTTTCCCTTAAACTTTTATTCCCCAAAACTTTTTATTTTTCCCCTAACCTTTTACTTCTCACCCTTTACTCTCAAATAAAAAATCAAAATTATCCAAAAAAATCACTAAACATAAATAGTAATAATTTTATTTATATTCGTGTTAAAATTTTATATTGTTATCAATTTCCCATTTTATTTTTAAAATAACTTTTATTAAAAAATCATATTTTTACATTTAATATATTTTTTAATTCTAAAATACATAGTGATAAGAATCCGAAGATAATTGAAACAACTAAGCAAGCAAAGAAGCTAACCAATATATAAAAAATTAATAAATAAATTATGAAGTGATGAAAGTTAATAAAAAATTTGATTAAGGTGGAAAAATTTTATTACGATGGGTGACAATGGTTACAAGGAACCAAAATTATTTTTTAAAATTTAACTCGAACAAATATATTCGATTCGATTCGATTCGAATTCCATCTCACTTGACTCGATTCGAGAAAATTTCAAATAAAGTTAGGATGATAAAATGAAATTCGAAAACTCGATTAACTCGAAAATTTTTGATTCGATCGAATACTCACCCTTAAATAGTAGAATATATGTGTGTAGCAGTCTAACATGATGATGACAAATAACCAGAAACTCTTAGCATTGGAATTTGGTAAATGACAATTAGGGCAATAAAGATGGCTGAATTAATAAGCTTACTCGTTTTCCATGAATCTGACACCATATTCTACTCAACAATATCAAGAGAAGATTTTTCATAAAGCAAATATTGAAAGCATTTGTAAATCCAGGTCAGAGTGAAGGACAATTATTATGTAACAGGACTTTATCTTAAAAAGTGTCAAATAAAAGTCGCATTCTACAATAAATTAGAAGGTATCTTTACGTGAACTTCTCTTTAGTTGTTAGCAAATAGAAATTCGATATTTCAATGCAGCGCAAGTCCCTGTCAGAGTTAGTCAATTTTCATAATAACCTTCCTTTTTGGGGGTTTGATTTTTCACTCACAACCTAAGGCTACGACAAAATGGGGTTTGAAGTTTCCTTTTTTTGAAAAGAGAAAAGAAAACAAAGAATCTTACTACTTTTTCTTAAAGGTAATTGATTTTATTATTTATTTTTAGTGTTTAATGCCTAATATTTGCAATTTCCCCTTAACTTGTTTAACATATACCACTAGTTTTTTTGTGTGATTTACGGATTGATTCTATGTATTAATAAAATATATTATAATTTTTTTTAAAAATGTTTACTACTAAATTTTAGAAGTACATTTTTATGTGTAAAATTATCATTATATTTTATATGAAATTGAAAATTACTACTATATTTCACTTTAATTGATATTTATCATTATGCTTATAAAGTAAAGATAAATTTACCACTATACTTTAATTCTATATTAAAGTTTGTCGCTTTACATTTATTTGATTGAATTTTGTCTCTAAAATTTAACTTTTGATTGGAATTTTCTACTCAATTTTAATTTAAAATAACTTGAAAAGAATTTAATACTTTTTTTTTATTTTCTCTTAATATTTAACATCAATAAGTAAAACAATATAATTTCAAAATTAATAAACCGGTTATTTTATAAAAAAATAATTTATATATATTTTTTAAGTTTCAAGTATTTGCTTCATTAATTTAAAAATTCTCCTCTAATTTATTAATTTTAGATATTTTGTAAATTAACTTATTATTAATTATTAGAATAAAATATTTGAAAGATTTTTTATTATTAAAATTTATTTTCAAATCTTCAAATTTAATATTGAGTGATAGAATTTAATTAAAAAATAAAGATTTTGGAAAAAAGAAATTTAAATTTTAGTGGTAAAATTCAATAACATAAAAATTGAATTTCAAATTTACTCATATATTCAAAAGAATAAAAAAAAACAATAGCAAATATCAATAAAAATAAAGTATAGTGGAGAATTTAAATATTTATCGATAGTATGATGGTGAATTTGCACTTTCACTTTCTTTTTAAAAAATAATATTTAAATTTTTTAAAATAGTATGGTAAAAAAATTGTAAAAAATAATAGTATTTTAAAACATAATTATGTACTGGTTGTTTTAATTTTTTTTTACAAAACATAATTTTTAATATTTTTAGATAATTTGGTAAAAATTAACTGTGTTTTAATTGTGTATTAACTCGATTGGCATGAGCATTATTGTTAATGCAGGAGAACGTGGGTTCAAGTGCGCTGAAGTGCATTATCCTCCTATTTATGGGTTGGGGAGGGGCTATGAGTAATTCTATGTATTGTATCAAAAAAAATAGATACGATCAGAACTTATAATGATATTATTTCAGAAAAAAAAACATGTGTTTTAATTATTAAATAGTATGGTAATTTAAAATAATTTTAGTATAAAAATCATATATATTTTATATAATTACTCATCATTAATTTGATTTTATTTTAAATAAGTAATTGAAATTAATAAATTTTATGTATAATATTGACTAAAAATAGAAAATCTTTCATTAACATTATCAACATTAAATAATATTTAATTTTATATTTTAATATTATTATACTAATTTATATAATAATCATGTTAATTAATTTAATATAGATTAATGTTTATTATGTATACACATATTATGCGTACTAATTAAATTTATATAAAAATTTTTATGAGTTAATTTATTATATTTATTTGGACTATCTATTTAGATTTTTTTGGGATTGTATTTTAAATATTTTTCTTGTATTTGTATTGCTTGAGAGTTTATCTGTATTATTTATTTTTAGGGATCGTTAGAAATATTTAAAGGGGTTTAACAATTTATATAATTATTTTAGGTTTTGATTTCTCAGCTTATTGTATTTTATTTGAATATATTTTTAAATTTATTTTCATAAATATTAAAATATAATAATTATTTAAAATAATTATAAAATAAATTTATTTATAATTATAGTACGTTTGGTTCACTGGAATGGAATAGGGTTGTAATGGAATAGGGCTATAATGGAACAAAATTGTAATGAAATAGAGTTGTAATCAGTGATTCAATTGTTTGGTTGAATGTAATGGAATAGAATTATAATAATATTATTGTTTGGTTGAAAGGAATAGATTTGTAATAGTATAAGGAAAAAAATCTAAAATAATCAGAATACCCTTAGCAAAAAAAATTTAGGTAGATGATTCTTATTATTAAATTTTAATAAGATTATTATTAAATATAATTTAATAAAATAATATATAATTTAATAACATTCTTAATATAATTATTTTTATATTAAAATATTTAAAATATTTTATTTACTACATTTTAAAATAATACAATATTATTTAAATTCACTGCTTCTCAAGTTATCTCCATTATAGTTGACACATAATTATGTTTTTATTTTTGTAAAATATTAAAAAAACCAAAATATATCCTTTAATTAAATTTAATGATCGTTTTGTAATTTTTTAAAATTAAATGACATATAAACTTAATAATAATTTAAATACTTGAGTGCAATTTACCCATAAAATCCCACCAAATACCAAAGCCACCGATGCTTCAACCAATGAAACAAAAGCAATTAACTCTCCTATAAAGCAACAATCTGTAATTAATTTCCTTCTGGTACCTAAATAGTCCCCTTCTCAACCTTTCATTTACTGCAAAAATGCTCTTTCCAGATCCTACATCCACCCAAGACTCTCCTCCCTTGAATCAAAAAACATATGTTCAAAACAGTAAACATATGCCCTTCTCTGGTAAAATCAAGAACTCCGTCTCGCAGGCATTGATGTATCCCTCGTTTTAATCCTTCAACACCAACAGATGGGCAACAACATTCCAACATTTTTATTTTATCTAAAATGATAGAATATTTATCCTTTCATTCTTATCTAATTATTATGCTTAAAAATTTTGAGTGTTTGAGATTGAGAGGATTGAGTCTCTTTTTTTAAAGATAAATGTTATAAAATTTTGTTTTTTTCGACCATGGTTGATTTACTGCAATGTTCAAATTAAAGTGTTGCTATTTTTATCGATTTTCTTTTTTTAATTTTGGAGTTTTTAAATTATTTTCTGTATGGGTAAATTGGGTAAAACAAAAAAATATATATTCCGGGAATCGCCGAATAACCCATTCAGAGGTGGGCGTGCGTAATGGTGATTATGGGACTTTGCCGCTTAGTCCCGGAATGACCATTCAGTTGAATGGTCATTCAGCCAACCAAACACCTGCTTCACTGTGGCGGGGTGAATACACTTGGAATGACTTAGTCATTCAAGTGAACCAAACATGGTGTTAGTGGTTAATATCCCTCGCAAAATGGAGTGTAAAATCTTGTCATTATAATTTTAAGGTAATCTTCTATTAATTTAAAAATAGATTATAATTTTAAAATATTATTTTCTATTAATTTAAAAAATGGATATATATATAAATTTTGTTGCCATGTGGTGATAGAATAAATAT
Source organism: Gossypium hirsutum (assembly GCF_007990345.1). NCBI lineage: Eukaryota > Viridiplantae > Streptophyta > Magnoliopsida > Malvales > Malvaceae > Gossypium > Gossypium hirsutum. Next base: position 24,154,554 of record NC_053444.1, read on the forward strand.
GTCATATGTCAAAAAAATTAGACCATCATATAAACTAGGACCCTAAGACCTTGTAATAATATATATATATAAATGTGGAAAATATTAATTTTTAGATACCCGGGATGTGGCTAAACTTAAGTAAAATAATTATATTAGTAAAATTCAGGATAGCCTACTGCTCTTGATTTCTTTTTAATGTTTAGGGTTGTTATTAAGATTATAAAAGTACAAAGTTAACTAAGTTATTTGTCATCCGTTACAAATGTTTTTTTAAATTAGATTGATGGTCGAACTGGTTAGACTATCGGTTTATCGGTCTAATTAATCTGATTAAAATTTTATTAGAAATTCAAAAAAATAAAAATAAAAAATCTCGATTCGCCTGCTAGTTCAATTGGTTTTTAGCTGATTCACCCGGTTCGTATCGATTCTCAATCTAACTAGTTCAAAAGCACCTTTTAGACTAGTACTTTAATCGGTTCTTGATCCAATCGATTTGACCGATCGATCCGATTCAAATAACTTTTTGATAACATAAAAGAATAGTGGTTAAGTTTTTTTTTAGCACTTCAATGATGAGAGTTCAAACATCGTTAATGTAACTCACATTATCACAATTTATAATGTACCACAAAAAATAAACTACTGATGTAATATTAAAAGATTATAATTATTTTATCTCATGTAATGCATGCTGATGTTTTTTATAAAATTATTATTATTTAAATAAAAAATATTTAATAGTCACGGTCATAAAAATTGCTTTAAACTTGTGCAATTTATTTAAATTTTGATAATGTATTTTTATTTAGTTGTTTAAAACCTTTTATTAGAAAAAAATATAAACAATATTTTAAACTTAAAAACTTGTAATTTTTTTAAATAAAATAGTATTGCAATTATTTTAAAACATTTAAAATGCATAAAAAATTTTATAATTATTTTTATATTGTATTTAAAAATGTTTTTAGCGTTTAATATAAATAGTTTAAGAAATTGTAAAATTAAATTTTTAATTTTTAATAATTTAAAAAAATGTGTACTAAAATTTAAAACATTTTATTAAAAATTAGTTTTAATATTATTGATAAAGTGATATTTCAATTTTATTTTTTAAGAAATTATTTTTTCAACATTGTAGATTTAAAAAAAATATTATATGTTTGCAAACATATTTTAAAAGTAAGTAAATATTCATGAACTTAAAAAAAAAAAACTTCAAAACTATTGGAAAATTGTTTACACATTTTGTTATAATAAACGTCAATAGTGGCGGTAGAACAATCGCAAAGTAATAAGAAAATAAAAAATAAGAACACACCGAATTTACGTGGAAATCCTTTCAAGAAAAAATAACGGGAAAAGGAGGAGAAACTCACTAATGTTGAAAAACTATTAATACAAGAGGAGTTTCGACTACATCTATTTAATGGTTAGAAAATCCTGTTCTAATTGAAACCACATGCAGAAGAGAAGTTTCACCTCTACAAATTCCATTATTTTGCCACTGTATTAATTTCTTCAATAAGTGACGAGATTCGAGTCACACAATCTCTAACAAGTTTTGTGGGATGTTGTAAAAGAAGTTTGTTGAAAAGGTAAATGAAATTGTAATAAATGAATAAACAAAGATAAATGAAATTGTAATGCTCAACAACAACTAGGTTTGAAATAAATGAAATTGTAATACTTTCCTACTAAATATTAATCAATAAAAAATTTAAAATTAGGATAGACTCAAATATAAAATAAATAACCAAAATATGAACAAGAGAATTAATAATAAAACAAAAATTATGAATTTTTTAAAAGGTAAATTAAAAAATTTCTTAGAATAAGAAAAAGTCAAAAATTGTGTTTCATAATGAGCACAATGGTAGAAAAAATATTCTGAAAAATTCAATTAAAATTATTATTTTTTATACAAGAAAATTCCATAGCACATTTTTCCTTTCTAGCTTGAGTAGTATGACATGGAAAAGCGACGATGTTGCCTTTTTTCTTTGTCCAGATAGATCTGACCATTTAAATAACTTCTATGATATAAAATTGAATAATTTTGATAACTAGAGCTTGCGTCCAAAGTTCCAAAACGCAGCCGAATGTTAGAACTTTTATTTTTCATTAATTGAATGGAAATTGCCATTAGATAATTTCACACTTAAATCCTGCCGATGTGCTAAATGTTTAAACACAAAATAGTGTACATGGCTTCCTATTTTCACGCGCATTATTTTGATTTTATAGATTTTAATAATGTATACTCTAAATAAATTATAAATCAAAATACTATAAAAAATTTAAAAAGTAAAACTTAAAAAATTTCAAGAAAATATGAAAAATAATAAAAACTCTAAATGTTTTATAGAGTTATCATAATTATATATATATTTGGAACTTTTATATATCTTTAAAACTTTTGGTTTTTTTTTTGTTGACTGAGTTTTAACTCGGTTAGTATCAATATTGTTATTAATGTGGAGGACGTGGTTTGAGCGTGATGAAGCGCATTTATTTTTTTATTTAAGAATTGAGGAAGAATTATGAGTATATCTAGATATTATATCAAAAAAAATCTTTCAAATATATATATTAATTTTGCGACGTCTTAAAATTTTGGCTTGTTAGCTCCATTTAACAATCAAAATAGTTATTTCAATCAAAATTAGTTACTATATTTTGTTTTAATTGATGTAAATCAACCACTTTACTTCTATATTATTAAATTTTTCATAAAAAAATTGATTTTAATTTATTTGAATTTTGCCTCAACTTTGTTTTCCTTTAAATATATTTCACACTCAGAAATTTTTTTGGATGGTTTCAAAACAAAATTTAACAAAAATTCTTTCGAATATTTTATTTTAAAAATTAATGATAAATTTATTTATAAATAATTTTAAAACTTGAGAAATTATAGAATGTTTATTTTATGAAAGAAAGTATTAATGTTTTTAAAAGTTCAGTTTAGTGTATAAAATAAAATCTCTATTAATCTTTAAGTGATTAATTTGCTATTGTAGTTATTAAAATAATATTTTAAAATATACATTTTGGTTATAAAATAAATAAATAGAGAGTAAAGAATAAAGAAAATGGGAGAGCAAAAGAGAGCGTATTTTATTGATCAATCGGAATATTTACAAAGTTTCTCCAAAGTCTCTATTTATAGGCATAAGAAGTATAAATGAAGTAGAAATCTACTTCTAATGACTACTAGAATTTAAAGTACATCAAAATTTATCTTGATCTTAATAGACATCCACTTAATAAGATATTCATAACACTCCTCCTTGGATGTCCATTAGTAGATAATTTGCCTCGTTAAAACCTTACTAATATAAAAACCTTGTGGGAAAAAAAATCCTAATGAAGGAAAAAGAGTACACATATCTATAACACGCATAATATGCTGCATCATTAAAAACCTTACCTGGAAAACCCAATGGAACAAAACCTCGGTTAAGAGAAAAAGGGTACATCGTGTATTTACTCCCTCTCATGAAAACATCACATACTTTCTCATATTCTATGTATTCAATCTTGATTACTAGTTTTTCAAATGACTATTTGAATATATTTGCTAAGCATTTATACCACCATTCTTTTTGAAAGTCTTGAGTGAGGAAAATTTTTTGGGAAATATATTTTGATCTCTTCAGAAGTTTCAACAATAATTATAGTAAACTTTAATTATGATTCTTCTATAAAAACACAAATTGGTATTTTTGGATTATTTTATAATCCTCTTTCAACTACTAGTTACCACATATGTTCAAATTATTTTAATTCATATAGATGAACAATTTTCTGAGAATTTCAATATGCTTCTAGCATCCTAAATCCTTCAAGGATTTTAATATAAACTTTACTATATAGTGGTTCATAAAAGGTTGTAACAACAACCATTAGACGCAAGTTAAAACTTTTATGAATTGTCAAAATAATATATCTAAAGGTTATTGCATCCACCATAAAAGAATATCATATCTTTTCATAATCAATGCTAGGTCTTAGCAAAAAGCTTCATATTTTTATTCCGCTTTTGAAAAACTACTTCATTTGCACCGTCCTAGTTTTATACCTTTAGATATTTGGACTACTAGTCCAAAAACTCCACGAATTTAATTATACTTGAGTTGCGTCTTTCTATTTTGATCAATTTATTCCATATTTATATTTCTCAATAAATTTATTCAAGATCCTTATTTTATTTCATTATTTCAACAATAATATTGCATGCAAAATCATTATCGACCACTTTTATTATTCGGTTCCACATTTTCTCAAATTGACATAACTTATCGAGATCTCTTATTTTTATTATTTTAATCTTCAGTTTCAGGTACCTGAATCTCTTCTAGAGGTTTACTTATTAGTTATGTCTTGGATCTCTTCTGAAGCATCCACCTCCACTATATGACCATCTAGAAGAATTTTCATCTTTGGAACCGATCAATCTATTATTTATTCTAACTGATTGTCCTAATGGGACTTTGATTCAAATTAAAATATTAGATGGTATATAAAACTTGGTTATTCTTATTAAATTTGTAAATACATTTGACAGTTAACTTGTAAAGAGTTATCCTTGTTGAACTTCTGGTTCAAATTACTCTCCTCCTAACTCATTACAAGTTATTATTTCTCTCTCCCGAATGTCGGGAAAACTATCGAATCAAAATGGTAATCACAAATTATGTCATAATTGAATCTCCAACACATTCAAAACATCTAATAATACAAAGAGACTTGTAATTAATATATATTCCCAACTTTCTTTGAGGACTCACTCATTTTTGTGCATTGTGGTGGAGCAATTGGAACATATACACACATACAAAAATTCAAAGATAAGAAATATTTAACTCTTGATCAAAAATCAATTGTAATGGGGAGTATTTATAACTTATTGGCTTGATGCGTACAATATGTAAATCAACATAATCTCATGGTGAAATAGGAAGTTTAGTTCTCAAAAGTAATGGTTTAGACATTAATTAGAGACGTTCAATCAATAATTTCTCTAAACCATTATGTGCATAAATAACAAACTTTTACAAAAGTTTTTCAAACTCAATCAATAAAAGAATGAGATATAAACTCATCATTATTAGTAAGATGAATTGTCTTAATTGCATGATCTGAATTAATTATTTAAACAAGCAATCTTGCAAACAACAGGTTGTAAGTTGATAACACATAAGTGATTATTTTGTAGATGCATCTACCAAAATCATATAATATCAAAACCATCCACATGATGGATGAATAAGCACATATTCATTTCAGAAATGCAAGACATTAAATCTCAATTTTAGCTAGTGAGTTTCTAACAATCAATTTTCATTGAGAACAAACAACAAATGAGAATTCTTGAAATTAAAGAATCTTCTAGTTATTTAATGAATGTCCATATGAATTCTAAATTAATTTTCGCATAATATATGATCCAAGATGGTCTAACTGGTCACGCCAAGTAATAAATGCATTTGTATAAGTAAACTTCTGGTTTACTTTAACATCCATTTCAATTGTACTAAATTGTAACAAATTGATAATTTTACAATTGTAACAAATTGATAATTTTACTATCATTCCTTTTACTTTGTATCCACATATAAGTGCTATTCTGACATTTACTATTGGAAATGTCTAAATCAATGTGAAGTCTATAATACCAGTAAGTCAATAAATATAATTTTTAAATAATTATATGCAATATTCGCTTAAGGGAATATGCCAAAATCTTCAAATGTAGGGCATTTGGTCTAGTGGCATGATTCTCGCTTTAGACGCAAGAAGTCCCGAGTTTGATTCAAAATACTTTTAAAACCCTTTTAACAAGAGTTTTGCATAATCAGTTAACTACCAAGAATAACTACCTAGGTCATGTATAGAAACAAGCCTATACTAAATATATCAATAAACGTCACATCTCAAACATAAAAATATGACATAATGAAAAACTAGGAATTTTTTTTATAACCATCATCATGAACATACATGAAATTTAATTCAAAATCCAACCATTCAAGCTCATAGAACTTTTCATTTATAATTTCTCATGTCATTTCTCTAAATAATTAACAAATGGAATAATATAAAACATATGAACTACTATCTTTAACAATTCTTTGAACTAAATCAAATCCGAATAACCATAAAATTCATTGGTTTGTTAATATAAATTTGCATATAAGATATGTTTTAATCAAATATTTTATTTAGTTATAAAACCTACTATAGCAATATAAATAAATCGGTTAATATTAATTTTCATGAACAAACGAGATTCTTAAAACAATATGTAACACATGTAATCAAAACTTAAAAAAAACTATTTCAAAATATTTAAATCATATATCAAGTTGATTTAATATTTAAAAACGTACATTTTTTTTCTTTTTTTGTTGTTCTACATTGAGTCTTGACAATAAGAAGTAAGCAAATTAAAATTTAGTGGTAGACTTTGAATCCAATCAAAATCTATTAATAGCAAACTTTGAGAGTCGATCTTATTTTTTAAGTGTACAATAGGTACATAACCAATGACTCTGTAACGCCCTAAAAATGTATATTTTTGTTTGTAAAAATATGATACAAACATCTGCCATCTTTAGTGGTTATGTGTTCTAGAAGTGTTTGGAAGGTCCTAAGTTCAAGGCAAGACTTGGGGAAATTTTGGTATTTTTATGAATAAGTCCTATCTTTGGTCAGTAGGCTTTTAAGTAAAATTGGGAAATAATTAACAGAATGGGCTTGTTGGTCTGGTAGATAAGTGGAGTGTTGGTGTGTGAGAGGTTATGGGTTCGAATCTTTAGGACGACAAAGGTTGTATTTTTGCTCTTAATTTTGACAAGAGTTGTGTTGAACTGGGTTTTTGAGTGGTGGATGTGTAGTGGAAAGTGAGGAAGCGATTTTAGGAGTGAATTAGGGGATTATGGGGGAGAATATCCAAAATCTGATAACTTTTTGCTTTGTCGAAAAAAAGAGAGTCATTTTCCTCTCCATCTTTTTGACATTTTCTCTCCCCCATCTCTACCGAATTTTTTTTCTTCCTTGCTTCTTACTCGGTTATCTTTTCTTTTCTTTCCTCTACTGTCGAAATTCCCTTGTTCCCCCTAAACCAGTCTTTCTTCTTGATTTCGTAGCGTTACGCAACACTTGTGCAAATTCAATAAGTTGTTGGGTATCATTTTAAGAGATTATTTTGTGTTCAATAGTCTAATTTCGAGGTGTTGGCAGCAACATTTCGTGAGGATTAAGGCTCTCCTCGTGATTTTCGTAAACGTACCGATTTGAAATTTTTGCAGTAAGTGTTCATTGTTTTATGGGTAAGTATTTTGGTTTCGAGATTTTGATTAAACGTGAGGTAAGACTGATTATGGTGTTATTTGTTCAATTATAGGCTTTGGAGTGCTCGGGGGACTGTTTTAGCATCAAACAAAACTAGGTGTGTACCTGAACACAAAAATAAGAGATTCGGCGAAAAGCCGAAATTGCTTGTTGTTTGGATAGCAGCAATTAACTTTGAAAAATCACCATAAATATTGGAAATCGAATTAGAGAATTAAAAAAATATGGGATCAAATATATTTGAGTCTAGTTTCTCATAGAAGAAAAGAAGTAAGCAAAAGAATTTCATATTATTAGATATTTAAATTTTAGTGAGATAGAGTCAGAATGATTTCAGAATCCCTGACTTTGGAAAATTATTAAAAATTGTATAAATATAATTATGGGTTAGAATTTATATGTTTAAAATATTGAATGAGTCTACTTTTAAGAGAAACAAACGGGAACATTGTTCGAATTCTGTACGAGAAGATAATTAATTTTTAGTGCAAATATGTCGCAACTGTTAGACAGCAGAACAGGGAAAACTTTAAAGAATAAACTGTACTTATTGGCTAAACCAATAATTCTAAAAATTTTATGGTAAGAAGATATGTGAGTCTGGTTTCAGGTAAATTTTGTGGATCTTAATTCGGAATTCTGTAGCTTAAGATACAAATAATTTAGTAACAGTGACTCAAGTAGACAGCTTTGAAGGATCATATAAGTAAATATTGAAAACACATATGAATAATTAACTAGCACAGGTTACATTAAAATGGATCACGAGGCCAACGCGAATTTGGGTCATGCGGGCCACACGAGTGAACATCATGGGCTTGTAGGCCTATTTTCACTGTTTAACTGATAAGGTTGCACGGGTCGCCCAAGTCGACTGTGAACCTACTGTAGGGTCGGTAAGTTTACCTAGACCCTTAATTGATTGAAATGACTGTATGACTGGTATGATTAAGCCTGATGATGTCCTACTGATTTGATACTATACGCCCTGTTTACATGCATGATATTATGTTATAGCATTTCATATCTGTATATTACATTACATTGGGTTGGGGGATTATAATGTTTGGAGAAAGTGTACTGAAAGGCCCCAAGCCTAATTTACTGGCAGTTCAGCTGCAAACTACTGTCTAGTGCCGCATTCGGTACTACTTGGAGTGTAGGGATGGGTGGATTAATTATATCCCCACATGAAGTGTAGGGTTGGATAGAGATGGTGTGTAGAGGTTGGATGGGTAGGATTTTTGTAACTGCATATCTGTTACTGCTATTGATACTGTGATGGGCTAATGACCTACTGCATGACTATTTTTGTACTGAGATGGGCTAAGGCCCAAACTAGGCTGATACTAATACGGAAAAGGGCTTAAGCCCATACTGTGATTATCTGTTTACTGTCTGTTCATTTGGATGGGGATTACACGCTGAGTTTACGTAAACTCACCCCTTCTGTTTAATCTGTATAGGTAATCCCCAGATATAGGCAGATCGGTGCGGCAGAGGACTTAGTGGTGGCCTCACGACTTTTTTTACACTTTTTATTACCTATTTATGATTTTATTGTTATTTGGGAGTATTTTGTTGTAATTATGGCCTTTACGAATTTTGATTTAAAATTTAGATTTTATACAATTTTATGATTTAAATCTACTAGTGTTAGGTAAAACTCGGGTTTTCAATTGAAATTAATGTTTTATCAAAAATACCACGAATAAGCAAATTGTTTAAAAGCTTTCGCAATAAAAAAATGTTTTGAAATTGAATAACGATTTGTACATGAATAATGTTTTGAAAACGAACAACACGATTTGAAGTTAACATAAGATAATAAAAAAATGGTTAAATAGAAAAGAGGATTTGGCGACGACATATTTTTCGAAAAGCACGACCGTGTGACGTCATCAGATTTGGCCATAACGTGTAGGCCGGGTTTGGGGTGTTACAAACTCTTCATAAATAAATTGTCTCTCTTCTTAAAAAAAAATATTGGAAAATCTTGTTCTTTTCTTGCTTTCTTCATTTTTCCACTTCTGGTGGTGAAAAAAATTATTATGACCATTCCCCATGACAATTATTACATCCACATCAAAGATTATATCTTACGAGTTTATTACATATTGTTACATTCTCTTCAGGGAATGGTTAGGTTTTGTGGTTAAAAAATTTTGTTCAATCATAAGTAAAATCTTTTTCATGATATTGCTACCGTAGGAGCACATTTGAATCATGAAAAGTTGAATAAGTTCTCTCTTGCAAGGTTCTCATCACTAATATTTGTCTACGTAAGTTTAATTGAGAACTTATTCTGAATACTGTAGAGTTATACTCACAGTTTTAAAAAACTTTTAACTTCAGGTGCATCCAACCATAACGAGCTTTAGATAGATTTACCATATTCTATTACTCATAAGTAGATATTTCACAGTCAAATGTTTTGTTTTCAAGCTCTTAACAAGGATGATGACAAATGAAAATCACAAAGATAGTCACGATTAATTCAATTTATAACAAGAGTAATAAATATAAATCAAAAACTCAATTCTCTTTTTATTCATATGAAATATAATCTTTTCCTCATTTACAATCTCAATATGAGATCTATTATAAATATATTTTAAAATCAATGGATTAACCATCACAAGATATTAATATATTAACTTTTCTGGAGCTTTCAACTAATTTTGTTCTATCAAATATTGGTATAATATTTGTTTGTCTCAGTACCAAAGAAGATAAATATTTTCTATTTGTAATGATAGAATTAATTACTACATTCTCATATCCTTCCTAAAAAAAATTAACAGAAACAAAATATTTGGGTATACGCCACATATGTGGGCAATAATCTTTCATATCACATTGATAACATGGGTTATCTTTACCCTTTGAAGAGTTATCTTGAGAACTATAATTGTTCTCTTATTTATTACTATGTTCTCACTTTTAGTGGTCCATGATTATATCTTTTATTTTCTTTATGTTTGCATTCACTTCAGGGAATGCAGCAAATATGGTAGGACAAGCTTCTAAACGCCTCAATTGATTCTTTATTTCATAATCACCATCTCAAACATGCGTGGATTTCAAATTAAAATCTATCTATTCATGTTGTCATGATTAGTCTCCAATTATAATAAACATGATATAATAAATAAATCATGGTAAAATATACCTGAGATTCTTTAACATTATTGTTATCACCTTGGCTATTATCATGAGCACCGTAATGCACAGGCCTCAATTGAAGACTGAAATAACAGTAGCTCTAGAAGGCAATTGACAATAGCTTGAGTAGCAAAATTGAGTGATCGACTATTGCATTGGTTGTTTCTTAAAAAGGGTAAGGCTTGGTGAAAGGGAAATTTTTTTGTGACTTATGGAGAAAAAAATTAAAAGAGAATCGTGCTGATAACGTGTTATAAAATAAATAGACAGAGAGTAAGGAACAAAGAAAATGGGAGAGCAAAATAGAGAGTGTATTTTATTGATCAATCGGAATATTTACAAAACTTCTCTAAAGTCTCTATTTATAGGTATAAGAAGTATAAATGAAGTAGAGACCTACTTCTAATGACTATTAGAATTTAAAGTATATCAAAACTTATCTTGATCTTGATGGACATCAACTTAATAAGATATTCATAATAATTTTAATAATTTTGTTTCAAATTATTCAAAACTGAAGTTGAGAAACAAAATCAAAATCAAAGTTTAATAACAAAATGCAATAAAACAAAAGTAAAGTGTCACCTTTTAATATTAAATTAAAGAATTACAATAAATTTACTTTTAATCCTAACGCAAAATAATAAGTAGAAATAAAAATAAGTTAAAATGACAATTTTCAATTTTTAATTAAAGTATAACCGTAAATTTGCATATTAATATTTTATTTTGATAAATGTATAAGACAAGAAAAGAAAAAGAAGAGGGCTAATTGCATATTTAATATTGGCTTATAGATTTAAAAGGTCCTTAAGAAAAAAAATTAAAAAAATCCATTAAACCCTTCAACTTAATTCATACTCAATTGAGCTCATACTGTTAATAGAAAAAAAATCAACTAAACCCCTCCATTAAGGTTTCCGTCTTTGGCCACTTTAATTGTTAAAATTCGCTGATATGACAAATGGACTTATAAGATGATGTGGCATGCCATGTAATAGTTCGCCCAGCGGAGACCCAATATTCAATTAATGTTTGGCGTATGAGTTAGTTAAGTCAAGGATAGAATTGAGTAAGTTTTTGGTGGAATAGTATACTCTGTGGGATTCACCATCTGACAAACACTACGTATTGGTGAACTCTAGGGTTTGACGGACTCTTCTGATAAGTATTCGCCACCTCAAATGTTTTGGGCGAACTTATTAAGTTTGCAATTTGATAGATTTATTTCTATGTTTAGTGCATATTATGATGACTTAGTTAGTCATGTTGGGGTTTGGTTGACGCCTAGTTAGAACTAAACTAGAATACTGTAGATTATTATACTTAAAACTTGTTAAGTGTGTTTAATCACATGAATCAAGGGTGTTAGGGAATTATCTAATTTTCCTACTAAACCTTGTTTTTGTTGAATGATTGTATAAGGATAACGTTGGCCATCAAGAATTACCTTTACTTCTTCTTCTTCCCTGAATTTCTTTGTAAGTTTCTGAAAAACCTTAGAGTAGAGAGCTTCTTCGAAGAGGGTTCACAAAGTTTAGCTAGCACCTACATTTGTACCACCTTACTTATAATTTTCGGTAAACCCTTAGGTTATTATCGAATAAATTTACGTGTTTTTGGTGTTGCATACATAGACCTTAGAATTGTTCCTAAGGAAGGAAAGTTTTTTATTCTGGGTTATTCAGTATTGAACATTGTGTGCATGTTAAGTTTCGATAGTTTAATGATCTGATAGGAATATTTAACTTTTTTTAGCTCAAGAAACGAACGAAGGTCCCAACGACAAGGGTAAAGGACCTACTGTGTAGATCACTATAGTAGAGTTTTTGGTGAGTTTCTTCTTACCTTCATGTGTTCTAAATTCTATTATTGTATAAATTATGCAAGGTAAGTAATCTCTCTCAGTATCGCATGAGTGATAATTCTGTGGATGGTGGTAATCCAATGTCATCAGTATAATTGTAGTATGTCTGTGTTATGAAGTAAATACCATCCTTCTTGCTCAAGCCAGTACCATCTATCTGTGATATGTGTGATGTGATATATGGTGATGAAGAAGGGAGATATGTTTTTGATGCCTCTGATAGGGGAATAATATTGCAAACTAGACTAACAAATCACGAGAAAACATGCTTATATGAACATAAATGATTTGAGGAGTTAAAGGGGAGTATGTATACAAATATGACTGTCTGATATGCTTCTGATTCTGAATTCCGGGTACGAGGCTAACATAAGGATGGGTTGGATGTGTTGTGTTAAGTTGACGAATAGTAATCGCCCATGTGTTATGTAAGTTTGCGTGTTGGATCTATTGTAGTCTGCAAATGCCATTGGGCATATTATGATTATACTGTGTAGACCCTTCTGAAAGGTTTGGTAATAACTTGAGTATGAATTCGTATGAATTGTATGTATTCTCTCTTTATCTATGGAACTCACTAAGTTCATATGAACTAACTCAGTTATCTTTTCCTTCTGAAGAGTGTTAATTAGAGGAAGAGAACTTTGAATGGACTATGCCAGAGCATGTTAATTGTGAGCCTTCTATTAGTTTCAATATCATGCATTAAATGGGCAATGTGGCATGTAGAAACATTTTGTATCAATTCTTGGAATGAATCACAGTTTTTATTAGGCTTTGTTTTACAAAACCTTTTGTTAACTTCAGTTATATATATAAGTTTTTGATCCAATGAGATTGTTTATAAGATAATATTTTAGGCGTGAACGCCAAACTATTTGAACGTTGTTTTTAACTACCAATGATGTACATTGAAATGTTTGTAAAGAGAATAACTTTTTCAAATTTTATAAGGCTTCCACTAAATGTTTTGTTTAAAACACTATTTCCTTGGTGTAAATAATTTGGTTGTTCTGTCATTGGCATATTGAGGATTATGCCAATATCTTAAGTTTTAAATAAAATTTAAATACCTTTGATAAAATTGTATAAGTTTAAGTTGTGACGCACCATACTCGGATCCAATCATCAGGTCAAGTAAAGTGTGTTACATGCCACATCAGCATCTAAAAATGTAAGCATAAAATGAGTTTGGACAAATTATTGTCTGGGTTTATTTGAATTTAGACATACATTTGTCCATGTTCATTCTGGAAGTGATTTAGAATATTATAAAGATTATAAAAATATTTAATGATGTTAGGCTCGAAAATACCAAGAGAGGGGAAGATTGATATTTTAAAATCTTTGCAATCTTTTCTAAATTATGAGGAAATGAAAGAAAAGTATGGACACTTCGATTTAGTGGTTCACTAATTGCCTACCTCCACTACCTTGGTACACCTCAACCAAGGATTTCCCAATTCACTATATATGAATTGATACCTTTCAAGGAGAAGGTATAACCTTTACAATCTCTATCTTTTTTACAAGGTTAAGATAGAACCTTCCCCTTAGTTTGTATGGCTTAACTAGAACTTTCTAGTTTTATAAGGCTCAATTATAACCCTTTACAATTCACTTTAGGCTTTATACCTCAAAAACCTTATATAGCTCTTGCAATATAAAGAAAATATGTAAGCAATGAAGACCTATCAAAGGTGTGTGTTAACAAGTGTTAAGCTCTCTCTTTCAAATAATTGAAATGAGAATGATAAAAAAGATTTAACAATATGCACCTAAGAGATATGCACAAGAGAAAATGACGTGATCCCGTAATCGGTTGAACAATTATAGAATCACAAAAGTGGCCTGATCATCTAATTCAAGTTAAAAGGGTAGAAAATAATATAAAATAATAATTATAATAGGATAGATATATAAAATACGGGCCTGACCTAGTAACTATGTTTAGAATAGAACTATAGGTATATATGATCTCGACCCTTTTTCTATAAAACAAGTTAAAGAACCAAAGGTATCAAGAAGGAACCCCAACTCGTTACTTATACAAAGGTAAGAACAGAAGGTACAAAGGTGACCGCCACACTTCGGAAAGGGATGAGAATGATAGTGATAAGATCGATTTAAGGGTGAACGCCACAAGAGGCAAACTCTTGATAAGTTCGAATATGTTCTTAAATAACTGAGAGAATAATTGATCTATCATAATTTGATATGTAAAATTAGTTTTCCCTGTTACACTTAAGGAGTTTGTTTTCGGGTAATTTCGTGTTTTTTTCGTAGTTTTTTGGTTTTCAATTGAATAAGTGTAAATGTTTCATTTTGCTCTTTTTTGAGACCCAAATTGGCCGATTATGCATTTGGGGGTCCTAATGTTCAATTAAGTGTTGTAGGTACTTAACGGAGGCCTGAAATTGTGCAAAAACATCACCAAAGAAATATGTATCGCGACATTGAAGCATGAAGGTCGTGATACCCACACAAAGGCCTAGAAGAAGACCAATTATAGTGTTATCGTAACATCCACCAAGGGTATCGTGTTATCTACTTGCCTTGGAGACCCCTATTTCAAAACTGTCGACGGTGTCGTAATATCCTACCATGGATATCTCGACACCCATATCGTGAGAGGATAAAAAATTACATCAGAGGTAGTCTTTGTCCAATTAAAGCACCAATTAATGAAGGCTTGTTCAAGGGTATTTTGGTTAATAAATTGGGTAAGAAATTATAACTAAATCAGTCGAATTGGCTGAGGAGAGAGGAGGCCACATTAGTTTTAGTTTTTGCTTTAGTTTTCTCTTAGGGTTCTCTTCTTCATTTTCTAGGGTTTCTTCTTTTTATCTTCATCCTTAGTGTAATGTTTATTTTTCTTACACTTTATTGTTGTTCTTTAGGGGTAGTTAAGTTAGTTAACATTGTAGCTAGGGTTAAATTGCACTTTTAGTCTATTTCCTTCACTTGTAATGACATTTTCATCTTTGCTTAATGTATTTTCAACTTTCTTTAGTTTTAGTTGTTAAAGTCTTTACTTTTAATGTTTCTTGCTTCTTATTTTGCTGTTAGATGTTCATCTTTACTTTGCTTTTAAGTTTTCTTTATTAAAAATCTCAACTTTCATATTTTTTTAAACTTTCCTTTAATGGCTGCCATGGTTTTTATTTTTATGTTTGTTAGCTTAATTTTTAACATGAGTAACTAAAATCTTAAGGGGGTTGGTTGATGGAGATGTGGGCAAGCTAATTTTTGGTTAAGGGACTAAATTGCAACAAAGTGGACTAAATTGAATGAACATAAAAACTTAGGATTGATGCCCTTAAGGGAAGATTTAGGCAAGTGAGACTGATAGGTAATCTTGTTGAGCACCAATTCTTTAGTCTCGGGGTTAGCCAGCAAGATCGAGAGATAAACCAAACTAATTTGTCTAATTTGGTAATGTTGAGACCGAAAGGTAAAATGAAATCACTTTAGGAGTTTAAGCAATTTAGAAACCTAATTAAATGATACATGAACCACATCAAAGTCAACTAACCACTATTTGTTAATTATTCATGAATTTCATAACTTTTCACTTTTTACGATCTAGTCCTTTAGGTAGATAATTGATAATTTAGGTTAATCACTCCTCATTTTATGATAATTAGGTTAATTTTTTATTAATTAATGGTTAATCTTAGTATAAAAGTAAGATTAAAATGAAAAATAAAACATTCTTCTTCTCTACTCATCTACTCCATGAAAATAAGGAAAAAAAACATGGATTAGAGTTTAAACTTTCTGTCATTCAAAATTGGTATGTATACAAGTCAATTTTTTGTAATTTTTATGTTTTAGAAGTCTCAAAAGCTTGATTTATCTAGCACGTGTACCAATTTGTAAAATTGTTAAATCTTCTAAAACTTACCATTGATGAATGCTTTAAGAAATTGATGTTAATTTGTTAGATTTTAAGCTTAGAAGTGAAAAAGGACTAGTTTGTAAAGTTTAATTTCTAGGTTTTGAACATAGGGACTAAAGTGCATACATTTAAAATTAGTTTAATATTTCTATAAATTGTGATAATGGAGGGTTATAGAAGGATAAAATTGAGATCAATTTCAAAATCGAGGTTCAAATTTGAAAGTTATAGTAATTTCGATTTTAAGGACTAAATCGAATAAACTAAAAAAAATAGGGAACTTTCAAAAATGAAATTGAACTATCATATGCATATAATAGGATGTATTAAGGTATTTGGAATTGATAAATTGAAATGAATTATCGTATAGATCGATAATTGAATCAATCAAATGATAATTGAGGAATATGCAAAATTATGGATTAGTCCTCGACATTTTTTTGTTGTTATTTTTGCTAGGTAAGTTCATATGGTGTGTTGTGTTTAAATTGTTATGTATTAAGAATTATGAGTATATATATGTTTAATTGAAATTTGGATTGTTTACGATTTGATACAAAATGTGAGATTTGGACTAAATTGTAAAGAAATAAATATGAACTTGTATGTTGGAATCACCCCAATGAACTTAGTAAAGGTATTGTACACATGGATACGAATTGATTACCGAGATCCAATATTTTTTGTGGACTCGAAGATACATGTGACACAGGTTTAGCTCGGACGAGTAACCTAATGTCATTTTAAAAGTTTAACTCAGATGGGTAACCTGAGACGAATATATGTCCAACTCGGATGAACAACAAATATGGTTAATACAAGTATATTCTAGTTCATTTACTGAGTTTCATTGAGTAATAATGATAATATAAAACAAGAAAAGAAATGTCATGAAATGTATTTGATGTTCAATATGGTATTAGTAAATGAATTAAATATGAAGCCTTGATGTTCGATCTTAGGTTAACTTTAAAGTATTTCTATGCTCATATAAGACCCAAGAAAGAATGTTCATGATATTCAATGTGGTATTACTGTTGATTGCATGAATGATGATGTGAAGTGATTGTAACACCCCAAACCCGACCCATGCGTTATGCCCGAATTTAGAAATCTACATTGGCCACTGGAATGACCCAGAAAAACTTTTCAAACATACTTTTTAAACCATTTGCACAGTTCGTCCAAAACTAGTAAAATCGAATGTTCAACTTTATTTTCAATCACATTTCAAACCATTTCTCCACAAAAATGGTCGAAATAATATTTCGTAATTTTGAAAAATATTTTAAAACTATTGACTTATCAATTCAAAACAAATGAAATAAAGTGTTTATTTTTAATTTCGTAAAACCGTGTAAATTTCAGGAATCGAAATAAAAAATATCTCAATTGTAAACATGCAATCATTTATTTAGAACTATTTCGGATTTTCAATCATACTTCTGAATCATTTGTATATTAACTTCAGAAATCGAATGCCTTTAGAGTTCTCATTTGTAAATATTTATAATTTTGAAAACTAAGTCTAATTTTATTAAAAACTCATTTTTTAGAAATGCATTCGAAAAATGTATTATTGACATATTTTATTTTAAAAATCGAGTTTCATGCGAAATCCTAACAACTTACGTAGTTTTTAAAAATTAATATCATGCAATCAAGTCATGCAAATTAGATTAAAATCCCCAAAGTGAAGTCCCATGCCACAATCCATACATAAAACTTACTACAAACCCAAAATATCAAAATAAAATTTAATTGCTTTAATTTAAAAAGACTTCCTAGAAACTCCTCCAAATGTCGTCATCGAATCCTAACCTCGAGGTTATCTGTAAAATTAGAAAACTAAAGGGAGGATGAGCTATAAAGCTTAGTGTGAGACAACATAAACACAATCACATACATATAGGCATATACGTTATAAAATCATAATAATCATATCGGTTTCATATAACTCAATATTTCACACTTATACTATGCATGATCATGTCAATGCACATTTCGTAAAACAATGCAAATTTTTATGAAAACGGTCCTACCCATCTCCACTACACACTAAAATCAAGTTCTCTAAAATTCATCCATCTGATGACACACCAATTTGTGAACAGTGTCATAGTAATGCAGATAAACTACCACATAATCAAAATCGTGGACAAGCTACCAAAATCACAGATAAACTACCAATAACTTCCTCCTTTCAAATATACCACCCCATGCATGTGATATTGCCGGAATTACTTGAAATCACATAAGCATGCTTAATATGCAAATCACATATGTACACATGGTACCAAAATTTCACATTTTATAAATCATGCGAAAATAGTATATACCATAAGATCACATAACATGAGAATGAGATTTACATGCTTTACAAATAAATAATAATCATCAATATCACAAGCATGCTTTTCACAACATATACGATTTGGAACACTTACTTGTCATAATCCATAACGATGGGTTTTATCTCTCTTATGGATACGTAAAGTATCCTCACCAAACAAATATAATTTAAATAACATTTTTATCAATATAAAACATAGGCTTAATTTGGTTGAGTGTTAAGACCCACACCTAATCGTAGATTCGATGTGCAACAACTCTATAAGAATGTACACACTTGGATCTAACAAATAGATTACCTAATCAATTAACAAATGGCAATCTTACGTTAAGACTACCATTTTTAAGGTAGTTACGATAAGTTAGTTATCGATTTCCATTAACATTTACCCTTAAAAAAAACTCGGATTAGTGATTTCAATCCCAACGTTAATGGTTTCTTGGATTGGTGTTGATCAGCCTTTTAATAAACATGACATACGAGAAATTAATACATGAGAAATAAATTCACTATGACCCTTTAAGAATATTCAACCAAGAGAAAAAGTAAGGAGATTTCTACTCAACCCTTACCCTCACACTAACTTGGTTGAAATAGGAGATTGACGGATCGTCTTGATCACGAATCAGAGGGGAAAGAATGATCTAAAAAGGAAGATTATTTGAAAATAAGTTCATGAAAATAAAGTTTAGGATTAAGAATTAAACACAATAAATAGTGTAGAATTTCTTTTTATTACTAAAAAGAATAACGAAGGTGGAAAAATGAAGAAGAAATGAGGAAGAATCTCAATAATTGGCAGTGGTGCTATGGCGGCGATGGCAGTGGTCCAATGATAGAAGCAGTGATTTGACAAAATAGAAGAAAATAACATAGGTTTCGGTCACTTGTCTAAATGAGGAGAAATGACAAAAGAAAATAAGAAAAGAGAGTGAAGTTACGCAGTTACGTGTGGTGGTTGTCACGATGGAAGAGGGCGGTGCTAAGGGCAGTGGTGGAGAAAATAGAAGAGAAGAATGGCGGCAAAGTGGAGGTCTAGTGGTGACGATGGTGGTTTGAGGCAAAGGAGTGGTGGAGGATAGGAGAAAAAATAATATAAATGGTGGTTGATGGCTTAAATAAAAGAAAAAGGGAGAAAATAGGGAGGGGCAAAAGAGGGGGTGGAAAAAATGAATAGAGAAATAAAAGATGACGAACAAAGGTGTCATTCACCTTGTCCAGGTTCAATGTATGTCACACAAGATAAGGGTGAAGAAAATAGGCATGTAGAGGGGATAAAGGAGCAAAAAGGGGATCATAGGGTGAAAAGGGGGCTATCGAGGGAATGTTGACCATGTAAACAAGGGAAGAATCTTCCCAAGCATAGAAACTATGGGTTGGATGACAAAGGCATTTAGCACATGGAAAATTCACAAAAAAAATTAATTAAAAAGGTGGTGATGAGGAGACTTGAACCTATATGATATTCACTTAACCACTCTACCACTCACTTCCTTATTATCATTTTAACAAGAAAATAATTAAAACATAGGATGATCTTTGCTAAGGTTTGAAACAAATTTGCACCAAAAAAGGAATTAATGAGAGCGAAGAGATTCGAATTTAGATCATCAAGGACAATTCCACCACTACTTAATCACTATAATTGATACTTATTTATTATCAAATGAGCATAAAATTATCTAAATAAAAATTTAGTAGTGACCACTTTTGGTTCATTAACCAAATTTCTACTAACCCCACTTTTGGGATGTGATAGTAATGATTTTACTATGGATTTGTCTGTAGTCGCTCTGAAAATTACTGTAGCATCCTGTAGCTCGGACTTGATGATCGGATCAGGTGAGGGTTGTTACAATAAATCATTTGAGCCCTAATCACATATGTCAAATCGGTCCCTCCGCTAGCATGCTAAAACCAAAAATGAATTGTATGTTGAATTAAATGAATAGAAATAGATAGAAATGATAAAGTTAAAGAAAAGATTTAAATTCGGAAATGAATGTGGTTTCTCACCAAGTATGGAAATGACATGAAAATTAAATTAAGTTTTATGAATTATTAATTAATTAATTGAAGTTCGAAAATGGAATTAAATTAATTGGTCAATGTGAATCCGTTGAATGTAGAAATTAAATTTATTTTCTCATAGATTCTTTTAAGGTAAAGTTGTCATTATTTGAATAGAATTAGAATTGGGTTGAAAAAATTATTTAATTAAAAAATTAATTAATTTAATTTAAATTAATAAATAATATATATTTTGAGAAATAGAAAAACATGTATTGGGGTAGATTAAATTATAAAGTGTTAGTTTAAAAGTTCAATAAGCACATACAATTGGACTCAATACAAGAGAGACCCGAATCCCCATCATAATACATATGAGGGGAGACACACCCAATTAGTTGCCCCTCTCTCCTAGTTCAACTAGGGGATTTATTTTTTTCTATTAAATAGGCATTAAATGCGTTTTACTAATTTAACTAAGGTTTTATTTCCTCTCCCTATAAATGATGGCAATAGTAAGGCTAAAAATACAAAAAAAGTTATACACAACTTTGAGATATTGTTATTTTGCTTGAAAATAGTGAGAATTTATTTCTAAGTATAAATTCTATGTTTTGGGAATAACAGTTGTATCGATTTCTATTAAAGAGAGTTTTACTTTCCTATTGAAAGTAAAGTATATAATTTCTAGTGTTGCGTTTGATTTGAATTTGTTCGAGCCCACACTCTAAACAGTTTATGATACGAGAATAATGAAAAAAGCCATTCGATTGAAAGCCAGGAACGATAAGTAATCGTCTAGCCCAAAACACAAGTACGATTTCGGGAAAAGTATAGTATTATAAATATCACAAACTGGCTCGATTTTCAAAAAAAAATTCCACCATGAAAGAAATCATTTTTTAACAAGATTTTTTTCCAACACAATGGACCTTTTGTAATGATCCTCCAAGCACTATAATCGAATGCTTGGATAAAGAATTTCATCCTTACTTTCCATTGGAAGTGGTTGACACTATTAAGCAAGGAATGATATATGATGGAATAAACTTCGTCCATAATTGTTGACCTAGACTTAATATTCATCTAAACTCGATATTTTTGGCCTCGAATCGCTTCTTCTGATGGTTAAACCTTTTGATGAAGACCAAACTTTGATACCAATTGTTAGGCCCGAAAATACCAAGAGGGAGTGAATTAATATTTTAAAATTCATTACGAACTTTTCTAAAGGATGAGGAAATGAAAGAAAGCTTGGATACTTCAATTTATAGTGGTTCAGCCTCAATTGCCTACTTACACTGCCTTGGTATACCTCAACTAAGTATTTCCCAATTTACTATACTTAAATTGATACCTTTCAAGGAGAATGTATAATCTTTATAATCTTTATCTTTTTCACAATGCTAAGATAGAATCTTCCCACTAGTTTTTATGACTCAACTAAAACTCTCTAGTTTTTACAAGGTTCAACTATAACCTTTTACAAATTATGTAAGGTTTTATACCTCAAAAACTTTAATTAGCTTTTGCAATACAAAGAAAAGATGTAAACAATGAAGACTTCTCAAAGGTATGTGTTTACAAGTGTTAAGCTCTCTCTTTCAAAGAATTGAAATGAGGATGATAAAAAGATTTAACAATAAGAACCTAAGAGATACGTACAAGAGAAAAATGAGAAAATGAAGAATTTGAGACTTTTCTCTTGATTTCTATGCTTGAATGTTCATCTCTTGTATCTTGAAGTGTTCTTCATATGTATATATAACAAGGAAAAATTTTGTGACCTTTTACAGCCATTCTGGATAATTTCTAGTCATTGGAAGCATTGTAGACAAACTTGTATCGATACAACTCACAAGATATATGGGTTGAAGTGATCTTGAGTAGAAGTAGACTTGTATTGGTAGAAGTGGACTTGTATTGGTAGAAGTGGACTTGTATTGATACAACTAGGACATGTTATCAATACTACGTCCCAAACTTGTATAAAATGAGTTTAAAACACTTAAAAACATTTTGGATTGACTAAAAAACATTTAGATAAATTAAAACACATTTAAAACATATTTTTGAGTACTTTTACAAGCATTTGAAATGCTTTAAAAATGTTTAACAAAATTTCGAATAATTATTTTCACCAAATAAATTAGGAAATATAAATAAATTTTTTTTCTTAAATGTTATTTTATTAAAAGCTTGGGACATCAAAACTAAAAAGATGTAAAAAAGTCTAAAAATAATTAAAACTTGTAAAAAAAATATTTAAAACTATTAAATTTATAAAAAATATTTAAAAAGTTATATAACTTACAAAAATATAAAGCTTAGGAAAAAGTATAAAAAACTATAACTTCTTTTATGAGTTTTTGTTTTATAATTTTCAATAAATTTAACAAAATTTAAAAGTTTTATGTATGTTTAAATATTTTTATATTTTTAATAATTTTATAATATTCTGAATCATGTCTAGAATGCACTTGGATGATTATTTATTTAGACTCGACGTACATTTTTAGTATTTTTTTGTTAAATTCTTTTACATATATGTTAATATGGTATGCAATGTGTTATCATCTGATAAATTCATTTGTCATGCTAATTAATTTTAATTGTTAAAAAGACAAAAAACGTTAATGAAAAAATTAATTAAGTTATCGACTTTTTAATTTTTTCTTGAATGGCAGTGGCACAAGATAAGCATGGTAATTGGATGTGGAGAATAGAAAGAAGTATTGCGAGATGCAATGTACTACAAGCTGAGCTTTAGGCCATCTATGATGGTCTTCAATTGGCGTGAAAAGCTAAATGACTAATATTATTATTGAGACAGATAGTGCGCAAGCTATTAAAGGTGTTCATGAAAAACATAGAAGACAATCTAATAGAGATTTGATTGTGCGCATTCAGGAATTTTACAAATGCGAATGGAGAGTGTTCTTTAAACAAGTACCAAGAGAGGTGAACTCGACTGCTGATATTTTAGATGGGTTGATGAAAGATTCTCCTATAGACTCGAGAATATTTCATGCTGCCCCTTCACAGGTTGACGATCAATTGCGGACAGACAAACATGTTATGCAATCCAACATATTAACTTGTAATTGAAGCTTTTATTTCTTGTCACCAAACAATTTTTTTTTTACTCCTACGCCCTAATACTAGGTGGATAAACCCTTGCGTCGGTAGATACTTTTCCTTGATGCTATCCACTCTAAGATGATGCCTGTACCTTTATTACACGACTAAAAGAATACTTCAACAATGCATATTATCTGCTTTAACCCCCTTTTTTCCTCAATAAATGTTATAACTTGATACCATTAAGTTTCAGAATCGAATTCCACTATAATCTATTCTTGTAGTCTTTATAATACAATACCTTGATACCTACGAATTGCAAAGAAACGGCAATTTTGTTTATTTGGTATGGTCTAATTCATCAATTTATTCCAACTAGCTTTTGATAGGAATATCTTACTGTCAAAGACAAGCATATGGAGGGAAAAGCAGAGAGAAACGTGAAATGTTTATAACTTAAAAATGATTAAGCATCTTACCTAATCTGACAAAAATCATTAACCATGCAATACTCAATAGGCTTCCATTGGAGCTTGCACAATGATCCTTGAGTTGAGCATGGAAACATTTTAGGCCAACAACTTCCATTGATACTGGTAAACGCCTTGCAGCAATCGTGGTCAATGCTCCCAAATTGGCCACTCAAAATAGACATAAATTTCCCCTATACACCCATGAATGTTTAACAGACTTGACCAACATTGGAGCGGAGTTGGAGCAGTCTCCGGTGGGAGTAGGCCTGGAAAGTATGGTATGATCCCCAGTGGAATTGGTGGAAGCAGCTGAGCCTGAGCCTGAGCCTGAGCCTGGGCCTGGGCCTGACCTAGCCTTGGCTGGACCAAAACTACTGTGAATGTGAGTAGTAGTAGGAGCCACCAAATTGTTGCTTCAGCTTTCTGTGACGACATGGTTTTGATTGATAATGGTCAAATTGGTAGTTGAAAGGAGGAACGAGGGTGTGATTATTAATAGCGAGAGAGCAAGTTACTATCCATTTTCATTAATTACAATCTGTTTCTTTTAGCATTAATAAGTTGAATCAAAATTAATGACAATATACTTCATTAAGTTTTTGTTTTCCTCTTTTACTATGATCGGTTTAGATTGAGATATCTTAATTATTTGTAATCAAAACTCTTTATGTAATTTGTGTTTGGTAAGGACCGCCATCCAATTATGGGATACCATTGTTATTCTTACATTGATAAGATGATATTTAAATTTAGATATTTTAATTATTATTTGTGATACTATTTAATTTAAATAGATTAAATATTTAAAATTCAAATATACTTTCTTTTTACGATCCATTATCCAAATCTACTTTACTTCTACTATTAACAAATTCACATCCATTATATGTTTTACTTTTATTTTCTTCTGCTTACCGATTGCAAATATTTAGTGGATTTGGATATTTCATAGTACTATCCCCTACTTTACAAAAAATTATACATTTGTAATTTACAAAAAGAAAAAAAAAAGTGTAGATATTTTCCCCCTATTTATGCCTCAAAAGTAAGTATTTTAATTCTTTTATAAATGAAGAAATTATAAATTAATATATGATAAAATTACACTTTAAATTATTAAAAAAATTTATAATTCAACTCTAACTCATACAAAATTTTTGAATTTGCCCCCGAAAAGCTAAGCTAGCATAGAGTAGTAAAGAATTATATTAAGAAATTGTTTATCTTAATTAGTAGATAATCTTGTAGATTTAGATATTTGAAAGATAAATTTAATTAACCCGGATTCATGTAATAATAATCAGATTAAATGCGAATGATAAATAAATTTAAATTTTAAAATAAATTCATAGGTTTATATTTTATAAAGATGGCAGACATTGAATCCAGCAAAGCTAGCATAGATTATGAATTTGTTTACCCTAATTAGTAGATTGGCAAAAGCATATGATCTAAAAGCAAATAGCGAAGAATCAAATCTAAAGCATATGGTCTAAGCTATATTTACTACTATTGGTAGCTATTTAGTTTGTTCAGCCTTATATATTAAATCTAAATTATTTTCACCATAAAATTAAGAAAAAAAATAAAAAAACTGGGTATAATGATTTACTTAGCCTTTTAATCCTCTAATTAAAATTTTGTCTATTTTAATTTTTAAATTTATATTTTTTGTCAAATCACCTAAAATAAATAAAAAATTTAACGTCTATTAAGTTTGCTAACATAACATCCACATGTAATTCACATGTAAGTCCACATGTGTTTAACAATTAATTAATTTTTTAAAAATAAAAATGATTAAAAAATAATTTTTATACTTTTTTAAATAATTTTAATTTTTAATAATTTTTATAAATTTTAAAATTTAAAAAATTTAATTCTTGACGTGGTGGTATCCACAGCAAAGTTAACAGATGTTAATTTTTTATTCATTTTAGACTGATTTGAAAAATACCACAAATTTAAAAACTAAAAAAGACGAAAAATTAAATAGAAAACTGGAATGACTTTATTTATAAAATTAGAGGATCAAACAAATTATTATATTTTATTTTAACATGATAACTTGATTATAAATAAGAGCCCAATTTAGAGTTGGGCTTTAAGTTGTTGCATTAGTCTCTTGAGTCTAATTGGTTTGGTATTAATAATGTTGGCCATTGTTGTTGGTTTTCTTAATTTCTCGTTTAATCTAGCTAAGTTGGGTTGATTATATATTTTGTGTTTTTTTTTCACAAATTAATTTCAAAAATAAAAAATTGGGTTAATTTATGTCAAAGGACAGAGTGTGCAATTTAGCTGTAATTTGTGAAAATTAAAAAAAATGAAAAAAAAAAGCAAAACAAAAGTTATTATTGAAGTGAAAAAGTAAATTCCAATCAAATTCACTGATTAATTTAAAGGTTTCGACATCAACATTGCATAAAGGACATGAAATTTCAAATTCTAAATCTTCAATTATTTCTTTTGGATCACTGCTCCAATGCCAACGACCATATTCATCGTCGAAAATTGTGTTAATGCTATTATTTAATTATTTTTTGTAATATCGTGAAAGTATTATGGATGCTTGAAATAAAAATCGGATTGCATTTTATTTCATTTATTAAAAAATAAATAAGTGAATCCCTATACATTAGATGAAATAATATATTGGTCATTTTTTTTAAAAAAGTTTAATCCATTTGTATTGTTAAAAATTAAGTCATTAACGAAATAACCAAACAATAATACCTGGCATGCCATTTGTACTTCATATTGATGGGCATGAACCAGTTTTTAATAGTAGAAATGAATAAAATTTTTAATAGAATGATTAGTTCGCTATTTAATTTAATGTATAGGGACAAAATGCAATCTAACTCCTAATACAATAACCCATTAGGATGGTTTCTTTTTTGGATTAAACTTCTTTTTTCTTGTTTCTTCTTCTTCAAATGAAAATTGCAGTATTCTACATCTTAATATTTTGTAGTGCGAGTAGTGCTATTTCGATAGTATAGAGAGCAGTAAGATCATTACTAAACACAACCTCCAATAAATAACTTATACCTTCCTCTTCCTGCGATTCATTAAGAAGAGTAAAAAGGATGTTCTCAACATCATCTTGCATCTTTGTTCCCTGTTGCAACATGACTTGAACATTCTCACTTTATCAGTTATTGATACAAATTCTTGCTAGTTTCACAAACTATTTATGAATATTTGATGTATAATCTCGCAAAGTATTTTACAACTGTGAAACAAATTATACACTATTAAATATTGGCAATATAATATGATGAGTATATATAAAAAAAATTAAATAAATAAAAGTAAATTTATATTGTGATACATGCACGGATGAAGTGAAATTTATTAAATTCAATTTATTAAAGTTGTCAATTTTCAAGTTTGTAAAATTAGGTAGACTTGTGGTGCATTTTTTGATGAGATACAGACATTTCTAGATTGAGATGTTTTCTGACCGATATAAAGTTATCTCTTAGCTTCAAAATGCACTTTTAAATGAAATTTGACAACTTATTTCAATTTCGAGAGCTCAACTTATGGTCGTTTTAGTGAAGACTGTGCAAGTGAAAATTTTTGGACAAGATTATTACGAAAATTACGAATTTTGAGCTTCGAGTCGTGTTTAAATCATATTGGGTTGGATCTTGAGGCTTAATTTTGATTATATATAAGTCCAATATTGTATTTATTAAGTTTTATATATTTTTTAGACTTATTTATTTCAAATTTTAGGATATTGTTGCTACCCACAATTGATGCTTACTGAATGTGATAACAATTAATAGAAGTGCTTGACTGCAGTGATCACTACGACCTGGCATTGCTGAAAACTGTGCAAATAAACAACGAATACCAAAGATTTGTCTATGCAGTTCAATTTCTCGATGTCTGCAGAACATAGCTCAGTGAGTATTCTACTATCTTTAATTACAAATACAACAAATGATTCACACTCTATCACTCTATCACTCTCCAAGTATAGAGACCTCACCTTTGTACCTAAAAACTAGAACAAAATATATCAATTTCGACTTGCTAACATAGAGTCTAAGTGAATACAAAGTAACTCCTTGAAAATAGAAATTACAACATAAACATTCAAAGTATAATCAATCAAAGATATGATCTTCAAAAATCAACAATACAATTTTGATCGAATCTCCACATTCTAAGGGTTGAATTGATTCATTTGAATCCAATCCCAATCTATAATAGCAAAGGATTGATTTCCATAGATGGACCATAGTATATTTAAAAATAACAAAACATTAATTGGTCTAAAAATTTTCTTCATTAAATTGTCAACTTAAATATGACAAGTAATTTCACTACCTTAGTGGTAGTCTGCAGTGGGCACTATCGAGTGCCATTTAGCTCAATCAGACCTAGTAATTTTGAACAAATCAAAATAATCACAAACCTTATTCCACTAAACTCAACTTAAAACATATCATAGTAATTGTAACTATCAATGTCACATTTAGAATTTGCACCAACAATAAAAATACTAAACTATATTTAAGTAAGTAATAGATAAAACATAGTGCAACAAAGTAAACAACCACCATAGTAGAATAACATGGCTTTATATATCAGTTCCATAGTAGTATCATCATCTTAAGGTTTCATATAGACCAATTAAATTAAAATTTCAATTAAGAAGAAACATCACCACACGAAATTAGAACCATCTTCAAGATAAAAACCATTTTCTGTAAACGTAAATAGCTTCCAAAGGACATATACTTCTTATACAAGATCACAATAACAATCACACAACAAAACAAACAATACTTAACACAATTTCAGCTTCCCAAAATACTACCCCTTTTTTTTCAAGAAACTTGCCAATTTGAACACCAAAGATCCTTACTCTCTTGATTGAACCAAGGCTAAACATATGTTGTAGAATATGAGGATTAAAGCTCGTCCATCCAATCAGGGGTAAGCCAGTCCTTCCAATTAGGAGTACAAGATTAATGGACTGAGTGAACAATTGTGCAAAGATCATTTGCTTTGCAAATTATTCCTCAATGTTATCTTTTTGTCTCGGATTTGTTGTATAACTCATATTTTGGCTCGCAGCTTAGCAATCGCACAATTGTGAAATTCAATAGATGATGTCAAATGATCAACCATGTGACACTCCACACTTGATTTGGTTGTCGAATTCGAATGCCTAATGTCACATTACGTTACCAAAGAAACTCAGTCTATTTCAATTCATTTCAAAAA
Organism: Gossypium hirsutum; assembly: GCF_007990345.1. Taxonomy (NCBI): domain Eukaryota; kingdom Viridiplantae; phylum Streptophyta; class Magnoliopsida; order Malvales; family Malvaceae; genus Gossypium; species Gossypium hirsutum. Next base: position 24,183,995 of record NC_053444.1, read on the forward strand.
TAATATTGACATTCGTTCATATTATATTTCGTACATACCGAATTTAATGAACAAACATGATTAATCCATATTAAATGGTCTCACAAAAAGTGCTTTAGAATTAAACGAGATCAAAAGTGGAGTTAAGATTCAAATCCAAACATCAAAGAACTAAATTTAATAGTTTGTCTCGATACCACAAGGCTATGTATCGAGATAGATATCCTTCATATAACATTTATGCTTCGAAAATATTATTTCTCGGGACATTGTGGTTCAAGTCTTGAGACTAGGTCCCTTGTGTCTCGAGACTCCCCTCACATATTTTACTAATTTAGCTTCAATGTTTGGATGTTCCGAGACAAGGGGTTCTTGTCTTGAGACCTAAAATAAGGCGAAATATATTTTAGGTTCGATGTTTACTTGTCTTGAGATAATGAGATCCTTATCTTAAGACTATGCAACCATGTCTTGAAACATGTTCGTTTAGTCTAGAGACCATTTCCTAGAAATGTACCATTCGCTCATTTTTGTTCTTACTGTCTCGAGATATAACCAATGTATCTCGACACTATACTACCAAAATGTCAAAACATGCAAACTTTCCAACAAGCAAGCGATGCCAAAATACTTCCTAAATCAATCTAAAGTTGCACCAAGCCAAAACATATCCAACTGACATGTAAAAACATAATAAATATCCTAAAATCATGGTGTTTCATGCATATCATTTTAGTACTAGTAATTAGATAGTTAAGCAAGCTAAATACATACTTTAACTGCTTAAACCAAGTAGCAAATTGAACAATTACCAACACAACAACCATTTTAGCATATATCAATCTAATGCACACCTATTTAACATATCTATATCTATACACCAAAAGATGAGTAAAATCCAAAATCACTCAACCATTCATCAAGGCATGCATCAGTAATAACTTTACAAATCAAAATGAGATATGGACTTCAAAACACTTCTTAATGAATTAGGTACATGCCACATATAACTAAACATAGAAAAACATTACAACTGATGACTGAGCTAAGAATTGATGGCTTGGATGCTAACAAGATCACGACACACCAAAAATCTAAGTCAAACCTATGCACAGAAACAAATGAAACCATATGGTGAGTCTTGAATACTTAATGATACTAACATAATTTGAATTCGAACATAAAACTATTAAAATGATTGTTAAATATTAATTGATGATTTGGATTAAATTATAATGTTAATTAAATTGAAGGTCATGTTTGAAAATGGGAAACTTACATGGTTAAGTAATGGTGATGAGTTAATATGTAAGTAATTACATGATTTGGATAAGAGATGGCCTATTTGAAGCTTTTGAGTGCTTAGGATACAAATGACATGTCATTAGAGGTTATTACAGTCTTAGCTGTTGGTCCTAGATGTCCTATCGATGGATGAGGTCCTGTATTTGTTGTGGATTTTCCACAGATCGTGTGAGTAGCATCATGTAGCTAAACATCCCGACCCATAGCTTATGTGAGCAGACCCATTTCGCAGCTCATGTGAGCATTTATAGATACAGCTCGTGTAAGTATTTTCCCATGTATCCAATGTTATATCACTGTGGTTCATCCAGTATTAAATGATATACGAATGAGTTATATGAAATGACTATATGTAAATTGACATATGAAAGGAACATTTATGAAATTGCTATATGGTATTAGGCATTGAATGGAATGTGTCATGTAATATAAACATGAGATGGATGATTAAGTTACATTTTTTATTTACGAACATTATATGATGTGGTTTTAAGTTCTTATGTATGTGAACTCACTAGCTTGTGAGATTTATGATGTGTATAGGAATTGAATGAACTCATGAGCTTGTTAATGAAATTATGCATGAATTGTAAAAATTGATCCTATTCGGTAAGTTTACATTTATTTTTTATACGAACTTACTAAGCATTGATTGCTTATGTTAGTTGCTTTCTTTCCTTGTATATCATCAGAAAACTCAACCGGTTGGAAGTTCAAGTTGGAGCGCACACACTATCCATTCTTCAAATCGGTAGAAGTTTTGGTCATTTTGATGTTGGGTTATAAATGGCATGTAATAGGAGCTTTTAAGTTCTTTTGTTATGATGTTGATTAAACTTTGGTTTAAGCATACTTGTGGATTTGTATATATCTTTTGGTTTTGGCTTATATATTTCCATATATATATATGTGTCTTTAGTTATTTGGTTTATGCTTCTTGAAAATGGTTGAGATATGGTAAAGTTGTAGGTGAATGGAATGGATGAATTAGTATGCTTGGCATGTGTATAAGGTAAGGGCTTGTGATCTTTGAATGTGAATTTAGTTTGGTGTATGAAATGTGGTGCCAATGAGGGCATATTGGTTAGACACTTAGGTTGAATTTTTTGGTATGTTTTAAGCATGTTTGAGTGTGTTTTAAAAGTGTGGAATTGGTTTAGCTTGGTACCTAAGAAATGAGTGATGATTTTCCTTGTTTTGGAAGTTATTTTGGGTGCATACATCCTCGGACACGGGCTATCACACGACCATGTGGCCTATTTAATTTTTGTAATATCCCTAAATCGAGTCTAGTAGTTTTAGGTATATTTTTTGAGTTACGAGTTTGAAACTAGGAATTTATAGGTTCCTAGTAATTTTTAATTTAATTTAGGAGGTTAATTTCATATAAAATCGATTAAAAAATAATCTGAAAAAATAAAAATATTTTTTGAAAATTAATTTTAAAGTAATTAAAGAATTATTAGTGAGAATAATTAATTTGGGTTGAAAAAGAATTTTAAAATAATTTTTATTGGTGGTTAATTTGAGCTAAATTTAAATATTAATTAAATTGGGTTTAATTGTAAAATAAGGGAAATTTTGGAGTACTTATTTGACAAATAAACCTTAAAATTCAGAATTTTGGAGGGAAAGGATCAATTGGTAAAGTAAGGGAAATGTTGGAGTGGTCATTAGGCAAATTCCCCAACTTTTAAATTCTGGTGGGTTATTTTAGTTTTAAACACAATGTATCTAGCCTAGTTTTCACACCATTTACATCAAATTGGAGAGCTATAATTTCGTTTTCTTTGCATGGTTTTAAAGATCTATCATCAAAGAATAGATCCAACTAATTTCCTTCTTAAAATACTTTTTCAATTCACCTGAAATTTGTAACAACCGATTTTCAGTAAAATTGGAACAGTAGTTTTGGGGCCATAAATTCAAAGTTAAAAAATTTATTTTTTTATTATTTTATTGCCGATAGTATGATAGTCGTACCGTATAAAAATTTCATTAAGAGATTTTACCGTTTACATGTTCAATTTGATAAAAAGGACTAAATCGCGTAAAGTGTAAAAGTTGAGTTCTAGTAGCTAAATGTATTAAATAGCTATAGAACCTTACAATAAGAGTCCATATATGGTAATTAGACCACTAATGAAGATAGTGGAATGTGATGGCTTGGCATTTGTGTAAAATTTAAAGTTTTTAAAGGTTATAATTGTAATTTGGTAATTAAATGATAATTAAAATAAGAAAAATGCATTAATATTCTTCATTCATCAAGCCACCACTAAAATTTCTTGTTCTTCTAAGCTAGGGATTTGACAATCTTCATTGTTGCTAAATTGGTATGAATTTTTGTCCCTTTTCAATTATTTTTATGTTTTCAGGATCGTTGTAACTTAATGTAGCTAACTAGGGGACTAATTTGTGAAACTGTTAAACTATTAGAATTTTTCAATTGTTGAATATGCATGATTTTTGATGAGTTATGGAATAAAATGGATAGTTATTGTTAGATAAACAACTTTTGTTTAGTGATTTTTGATAAAAATGTCAAATAGGGATTAAATTGAAAAATAGAAAATTTTACATGGTGAAATTATGAAATAAATGAAATATAGGGCCTGCTAGGGACCTAATTGATATTCGACTATAGTGGGTTGTGGTGAACTTGCATGAATTTCCATTTTTATGAGCTAGGGACTAAATTGCAAAGAAATTAAAAGTATAGGGGAAAAATAGTAATATTGGGAAAATATGATTTTGGGTTAAATTGATTAAAGTACATAGTAAATTGAGTTAAATTTATCCGTATAGATCAAGACAGACCTTGAACGGCTTTAGATCGGGGCAAAGAGAAAGTCTCAGATTAATTGCCTCCGTATCTACGTATACTCGTCGAGGTAAGTTCGTGCAATTAAATTGTGTATATATGTTTTTAACTGAATTATACTTGTACTTTAAATTTCTATACATGCATATCGGTTTCATATCCAATGACGTACGATAACTACCAAGCCCCGTTTGAACTGTAGGAATTCGTAAGATACAAATGACATGTCATTAGGGTTTACATGATTCGGGTGCTGGTCCTGAACGTCTTATCGATGGATAAGGTCTAGCATATGTTGCGGATACTCCATAACTCGTGTGAGCAGCATCGTGTAGCTACGTTCTGACCTACAGCTCGTGTGAGCAGACCCATTTTCACAGCTCGTGTGAGCATACTAATTTACAGCTCATGTGAGCATACCGATTCACAGCTCATGCGAGCATACATGTACAGGATTTGACGAATTATAGTTATATGAGTTAGCGCACTATGTGTGAGCTATCCCGGGTATGCAACTGTATTCTAATGGTTCAACGGGTATTATTCTGATACAAAATGGTAAGGGTTTATTAAGGAATATTACAGGGATACATATGAATTATATGGAAATGTTGTTCATGGTATATGGAAAATTGAATTGGATGATATATGTATATGAAACTTAATCAATTGTTGTGCTCATCCATGATTATTGGTTTGTATATGTATTTATATGGCTAACATGGTTGGTGTACATGTGTTTAGGCATTTGGCCAAATTATGTTGGGGTATGCTATGTTTATCTTATCTATTTTGTGATTAAATGGTAAGTTATGTTTTAAGTTATACGGACAATGCTTACTTTGTATTATTTTTCGTGTTTTATAGTGTATCAAAAGCTCGTTCGGGTTGAAAGCTTGTCGGAGATATATCACACAATCCATAGGCTCTTTCGGTACTTTCGACTGCTTAATTTTGGTTATAATGGCATGTATAGGTATTTTGGCTAATGTTGGCCCATGTGTTTTGGTTGTTGAAATGGTCATTTGGTTTGGCTTGTGTTATGGTATTTTTGATGATGAAATGAATTTAGTTTTGGTATGTAAATATTAGCCTTGATAAGGTTGATGTTTGGCTTGATATGTTTAAATTATGGAAGATGAAATGATAGTTTGAATATGCATATGGTATGTGTAGCTTGCAATAGGTTGAATATGTGGTGAATTGGTACCTCATTATGTATGATTTATATGGTTATTTGATACTAGTGGCATTTTGGTGCCAAATGGTTTGTGTTTTGGTAAATAAATTTATGGTATGTATTGATGTAAATCTAGTTGGAAGTTAGTTGATCATTTTGGCCAAATTGAGTACATGGGTATACATATTTACGTGTTGTCATTTGAGGTGCCTATGGGCATATTGGTTGTATGTTATTATACCTTGTGTTCATAGCTGGATTTTGTCTGATTTTGGTGCCTTTTTATGGCTTGCATATATGTGTAATTTTAGGTGTAGGTACATGCTAAGATGAGTGAGAAAAATGGCTTGTAAAATGACATATTTTTGTCCACAAGGGTAGAGACATAGGCATATGTCTCAACCGTGTATGACATACGGCCAGGCAACACGGTCGTGTGTCCACTATAGCTTTCAAAGGGTTTCAAGTCAGGCTGTTACACGGCCTGACACACGGGCGTGTGGCTTGGCCGTATAACCCAAGTCAGTGAGTTACATGGGCATGGACACGGACACGGGTTGGGAAACGACCGTGTGTCCCTACTTTGAATACCTACATGACCTAAGGCACGGGTGTGTCTCTTGGTCATGTGACCCCTACAGTTTTGAAAATTTTCCTTATTTCCTGAAAAATTCTCTGAGTTTTTGATTTAGTTCTGACTTGTTCCAAAAATATTTGTAGGGCCTCGAGGGATCGTATAAGGGACAATATAAATGTTTTGATTTGGATTGGTTTTAATATGATTATTGATATGATTCTAAATTTTTGAAATTTATGTTTGTTTGTTTTAAAAACTCTGGTAATGCTTCGTAACCCTGTTCCAGTGACGGATACGGGTTAGGGGTGTTACAAAATTATTCTCAAAAGTAGCCAAAAATATTATAAAATATCTCAAGCTTCTTAAGTCAAGATTTTCAATCAACAATTTTAGAGCAAATCAAAGGTAATCTTCAATCCTAAACTTGTTTTTATGAAGATTAGAAACATTTTTACATGATTTGAGAGTCAAATAATGTAACGCCCCAAAATTTCTAATTTTGTTATTGTGAAAATATGACACAAATATCTGTCAGCTTTAGTGGTTATGTGTTCTAGGAGTATTTGGAAGGTCCCAAGTTAAAGTCTTCGCTTGGGAAAATTTTGGTATTTTGAATGAATTAGGCCTTACTCTTGTTTAGTAGACTTTTATTTGATTGTTGGGTAAAGTACATAAGAATGGGTTGGCTGGTTTGGTGGTTAAATGATGTGTTATTATGGTGGAGGTCTTGTGCTTGAATCCCTGTGAAGGCAAAGGCATTATTTTTTTTTGCTCAGATTTTGGGATAGAGTTGTATAATAGGGGGATTCTAAGTAGTGGATGTGTAATGGGAATTAGGGGAGAAGATTAAGGGATTTTGGGGGTTATGGGGATTTTCCCCCCATAACCAAATTTTGACTCTCTTTTCCAAAAAAAAGTTATGCCGTCTATTCTTCTCCCTCTCCTCTTGCCAAAATTCTCTGAGTCTTTCCATCTTTCTCTTCTTTTTCTTCTTCTTGACTTTTCCCTAATCCATTTATTTTCCTTCGTTTTCGCACGCGATTAGTGCTCGCTTAGTTTCGGTAAGTGTTTCTCTTCGCTCCTGTCATGAATCTCTTAACGACTGAAGTAGTAATGTTTTTTCTCTACGATTTGGGCATAGGGGGAGGCTCGAACTGGTGAATTCAGTTTTCTCGTCTTAACAATAGTTAAACGGAGGGTTGTTGTTGGTAGTAAGTTGGGTTTCTGTTCGTTCTTGGTTATTAATTCGCTTGTAAATCCATTAATTTGATGTTAAGTGTCTTTATTATAGGTTTTGGAGTGCTCGGGGACTATTTTAGCATCAAACAAACCTAGGTGTGTACCCAAAATGCAAAAAAGAAAGGGATTCGGCGAAAAGCCGAAATTGCTTGCTGTTTGGATAGCAATAGTAGGCTAACTTTGAAAAATCACCATAAATTGTGAAAATCGAATTAGAGTATGAATAAAATATGGAATTAAAGATTATTGTGTCTAGTTTCTCATAGAAGAAATGGTGTAAGTAATGAAATTGTAAATCGTGAGGTATAATAAACTTTGTGAGACAAGGTCAGAATGAATTCGGATTCCCCTGTTCTGATTTTGGAAAATCATCAAAAATTGGATAAAAATAACTAGGGGTTAGAATTTACATGCTTAAATTATTAATGAGTCTATTTTCAATAGAAACAAATGGAAACAACATCCAAATTTTTTACTAAGAGATGATTAATTTTTACCAAAGAAGCGACGAAGGTGTCAGACAGCAGAACAGGGGTAAGTTTAAAGATTTTACTGTACTTATTCGTTCAACCAAAAATTCTAAAAATTTTATGGTAGAAAGGTATTTGAGTCTAGTTTGAAAGACATCAAGAAGATCTTAATTCGGAACTCTGTAGCTCAAGATATGTATAATTTAGTAATAGTGACTCAAGTAGACAACTTTGAAGGAACATATAAGTAAATACTGAAAACATATATGAATAATTAACTAGCACGGGTTACATTAAAAATGGATCACATGGCTAAGGCCAAATTGGGCCGAGTGGGCCACATGGGCGTGTGAGCCCATTTTTCTAAAAAGTTCTATAAGGTTGCACGGGTCGCCCAAGCTGACTATGGACTTACTGTAGGGTTGGTAAGCTTTACTTAGACCCCTATATGTGTGATCTGTCTGTCTAATTTCTATACCGAGCATGACTTATGATATCTGAATGTATGAACTATTAATTGCATAATGGCATGACATATTTCGTATGTTGCATTGCATCGGGGTGGGTTGATGATATTTGGAGGAAGTGTTTGAAAGGCTATTAAGCCTGTTATCTGGCAGCTCAGCTACAACCTTCGAATTATGTGCTGCATTTTGGTACAGCATGGTGTGTAAGGATAGGTGGGTTGATTTAATCCCCACATGGTGTGTAGGGTTGGACAGATATGGTGTGTAGAGGTGGAAACACGAAAATTTATGTGTTCTTACATGCCCTTTTTAACTTAAAATCATGTTATTTCGGTTAAATTCTTGTCGAAAAATAATTAAATATTATAAAATAAATAAATTATGTTAAAAATATGAACATGATGAATTTTAATTAATTTTATAGTTAATTTTGATTAATTTTGACTATTTTCGACAAATTTGCACAAAGGGCGAAAATTGGCTCGGCAGACAATGCTCGAAGAATAAAACTGAGAAGCAATTTGAAGTATCGAGGCAAATTTATGTCCAGCCTAAGATGGTCCAAAAATGTGTGTTAATTCATAATATAATTAATTTTAATTTATTCCCAATTTAATTTGGGTTAAATAAATTATTATTAATTAATTACGGAAAAAAAGGTCCAGTTGAACCGTATTGGTTGAACCGAATCTAGTGAACCAAACCAACCACCAATTGGGCTGTCCAGAACCGTCCATATGCTGACCCAAACCAGCATTTTAGCTGACTAAATAAGCTTGCAAAGAAGCCCTTGAAGAACTTTCAACCTTGCATTCAAACCCCTCCAAAAAATGTGGCTTTATGGATTTGCCCCAGGCTATTTTTAGCAACGTTGGATCTCTCAACTTTGCCATGTGTGTGGCCAGCCAAGGGGGGTCTCTTTGGCTGATGGAATTTGCTATTTTTAGCAGGCACAATTAGCTATAAAAGCCACCCTTGCTGATCTTTCAATTCATCCCTCACACTCTCATTCTCTCTTCTCCTCTGTCAGTTTCTCTCAACTTTTCCTTCCCATTTTTCCTTTTGTTCAAGTGCCGATTTTTTCTCTTGGGAAAGAGGTCCTCATCTGTAACACCCCTAACCCGTCTCCGTCGCCGAATTAGGGTTACGAGGCATTACCGAACAAACACAACCATTTCTAAAACCAAACTGATCACAACATGAAAATTTAATTACTTTCGCATAGCTATTATAATTTACAATCAAAATGTAATTAACATCGTACTCAAACCTATACATGCCATAAGATTAAGTTAAAATATTTAACAAAATACCAAAAGAAGTCGATAGTGTGATGGACTATGCTGATGATCCCCGAGCTCGTAATGTGTCTCCAAAATCTATAAAAGCAAATGGATGAAAACAAACAGAGTAAGCTTTTAAAACTTAGTAAGTCTACAGCATAACTAAATGTATATAAATATAAATAATATAACTCTTTAATCTAATTCACTGAGATTTCAATTAACACGAATACCTAATATTTATACATTATTGTACTCAGATCATTTTATTTATAGTCCAATATATATACTTGTCGAATGCGATCAATTGATTTTATATTTATACCAAACCACATTACAATCGAATGTACACAACTAAGCATATATATATTATACACATATCATAACCGAATATGTATGTATACTCATGATAAACATTAAGCAAATACAATTCTAATACATATGAATGAATGCATTCATTTTTATCAAATACTTATAAACAAAGGTATATATATATCTCGAATGCATATGTAGTTACTAATCAAGTATGTGTACCAAATATTTATAAGTATATACTTATCAAATACAAAATCCCAAAGCAGATATATATATTTTACAAGTGCATAAGCCGAATATATATAATCATCAAACGCACTTAGCCGAATGTATATATAAATATACTTATCAATTAAACATATCCAAAATCATATAATTATACACTTAATCACATACTTAAAAACAGATTCACCGGCATTTAGCCTGCTAGGCTTAAAGCCTGATTCAGTACACCGGCACTTAGCCTGCTAGACATATAGTCTAAAATATTTCACCGGCATTAAGCCTGCTAGACATTTTGTCTGAAGTGTTTCACCGGCAATAAGCTTGCTAAGCTCTAAGCCTAAAAATCTCAATTTTTCCATATACAGAATAATTTCTCAAATATTTATTAATAGCAAACACACATTCATTGTAGTCCATATTCAATCACAAAGAGTTTGCAATTCATACATTCAATTAAATTCAAGAATCTGTACACGAATATACATTTTGATATATTCGAACTCCCAAGTACGTATTTAACATTTATACCTTAAAACATAATCAAGACCTATTCATATATATATATGATGTTCCAACTCCCTTATAACCACTTATTCGAAATTATCTGTACAATTACAACATACATACCTTCAATCAAACCCAATGTTTTACCTACATATATATGTTCGAAACTTATGTATACATATGTATTATACATATCTTTAATTTAAGCAAGAATTTCTACATGTATTTACTTACATATAATTGAATATTATATGCACACATATATATAATTCTCATACAACCAACCAAATTCAAGTATATATACATATAGATACATATATAATTATTTGAATATATATATACCTTATACCATTCATACTTTAACTTAATTCAAAAATATTTATATAAGCATATATATATTCGAACATTGTATATACATATTTATACCATTTATAATTTGAATTTATTCAATTAAATTTCTTTTAATTTTAGCTCAACAACAAACATAATAGATATACCTACATATATATTAATTTAATAACATTAAATAGCTGATAGACTTACCTCGAATATCAGCAGACACGATCGACTATTCGATTGCTTTCGTTTTTCCCCGATCCAAATTCGTTTTCTTCGTTTCTTGATCTAAACATAATCAAATTTAACCTTTTTATTCATCAAAACATTCAATTAAGTCCAAAAATACATAAATGGGAAAATTACCATTTTACCCCTAACATTTTACACTTTTTGCAATTTAGTCCTTTTTGCACAAAACACAAAATACACAAAATTTGCCCATACCACACAAGGGCCGAATATTCATGGTTCTCATACAAGTCCACACATTGCATTTATTTCACATTTTAGTCCCTCAAAAATTTATTTTCACAATTTAGCCTTAAATACTCAAATTCATCAAAAATCGCAAGAAAAAACATGTTAATCTAAGACATATCTTCCATTATTCATCATCAAACATCACAAAACACAAATATTCATCAATGGCATAACTCAAAATATTCATTAAAATCAGAAATTCAAGCATGGGTCGGGTAGTATTCAAAGCAACGATCTCAAAAACGTAAAAATTATCAAAAACCGAAACCAAAACATACCTTAATTTTGCTATGAAAGTGCCGAAACTTAAGAAACCATGGATGGTTTCTTCCTTTCCAATATTCGGCTAACAAAGATGAACATATTCATCTTTTTATGACTTGTTTTAGTTATAATTTTATAATTTACTTAATGACTAAATTAACCTTAATTAAATAAATTATAAATTACATAACTTAAGGGCAATGTTGGCATATACCACCCACTAACTAAATCTTGGTCTAATTACATCTTTAGACCTCCCACTTAAAAAGACAACTACAAATAGGTGCTTTTAAATTTTAACCTCTAACTTTTATTTTACGCGATTAAACCCTTTTATTAAATCGGACACTTAAACGACGAAATTAAAACACGAAAATTTCACACAATCAAATGCACACGAAATAAACACACAAAATAATATTAATAATATTTTTCTAATTCGGATTTGTGGTCCCGAAACCACTATTCCGATTAGGGTCAAAACCGGTTGTTACATCATCAGCCATTTTTGAGCAGCAATTAAAGTGTTCATAAGCCACCTTGATAGCTGAGGAACAGAGAACGAAGAATGCTTGATTATATTTAAGTGTTGGGTTGATTATATTTTGCCTATTTGAATTATTGAAATTGTGTTTGTGCTATTATAGGCCTCGGTAAGATGCTTGATTAAGTAAAATCATGCCTAAGTTATTCTTACAATATTGATTGTTACATAACTAATGAATTAGTTATTAAATTGTATTGAAATTGTAATTAGTCGACACAATACTTAATCAGTGTCGAAACCACTTTTTTATTTTGGAAAATGGGAGTCGCCGCCGATCTTTTATTAAGGTGTGATTGGTTCACCATTAAAATGATTTTTTGGTCTACGGATTTCGAGAAAATAGGTTCGGGAGTCGGTTACGCACGAGGAAAGGTTAACACCCTCGTAACGCCAAAAATTGGTACCGATTTGATTGTTTAATGTCTTAGTGCCGAGGATTTGAAAATATTTTAAAATACGATCCTTTTAAAGATCAAATTTGAATAAACCAAATTGAATAACAGGATGCACTCATTTTGAAGAAATAAATTGCTACACTCAGTGAGTTAGAGTGCAACAATTCAATCGTCAAAATTAAGTATTTTCAAATTTTGAAATGAATTTTGAAGAGGTTGTTCGGTCATTTAAGTCAAACGAGAAATCAGAATCTAGTAAGTTAGCTTTCGATTTCTCGAAGTTCTTAAACACCAAACATTGCCTTTATTTTAAAATCAGGATAATAGAATGTCACATCCAATAAGTTAGGATCCAACATTTTGAAATCCTAAATGCTTAGTTTTAAAATTTTATGGTTTTGCCAAAATAAACATTCGGCTTATTCAAATCCGTCGAGAAGAATTGCAGCCCAGTAAGTTAGGGCACAATTCTTTCAAAAATTATGAATACCAGGCCTTTTTAAAAATTATGAAATAGAACGATTTTGACGTTCCAATGAAACACAATTTAAAAGTAAATGCAATATGATTGAGCCGTAATGTAATATGTAAAAGATACAATTTGTGATTTCAATGTGCACTAAGGGATAATAGACAAATAATGAATAAACTGAGACAGAAATAGCAATAACAATTTTAATCATATTGTGTAAATACCAATATTAACGATTGAAAATTAGAAGAAATTAATAATCAATTTCAAAAGACACCTTAAGGTAAAAAATATAGCCTAAAAATATTATTTCTACAATGGTTTTAAAAAGTAACAATATATGTGAGTTTAGAAATATATTTAAAATAAAATAAAGAATAATAGAAAATAAAATACATTTATTCGAATGAATTTTGAAATGAATATTATAAGATGTATAAGCATGGATCTAGAATAAATATTTCATAAGCATATTGTAAATAATAATATATAATAATATACATTGGAATATTTTGCATAAGTAAAATATATAGAAATTGGTATAAAAGAATAGAATTTGGAATCATTGATCGATTATACAAAATAAATTATTAAATAAATAACATTAAATAATAAAAAATGCATGATAAAATACTAATGTATCATAATAAGACAACATTTTAAAAATAATATTTGACAAATTTTTAAAAACAAATATATGATAATAAATCTAAAATACTAAAATAATGAATTTAATTCACAAATAAAAATACATAAGCAAAATTGAATATCATTATTTACAAAAAATTTAAAATCATAAAATATAATAATAAAATAAATAAATAAACAAAAGGTATAAACAAATAAAAATGTAAGAATAATAGCAGAAAAAAACGAGAGAGAAAAAAAATAAAAAGAACAATAAATATAATAGTAAACATAACTAAAAATGATTAAACCAAAATTGAAACATTTGAAGGATTAAAATTGCAATCAATTCAAAATTAGGGGACTAAAACAACAAATAAACGTACGAATCTGTGTGCTCAAATCCCGTCCGTGAAAACGGCGCCGTTCTACCATGGATTTAAATGAAACTAGAATTAAATGCGAGGTAACAATTAAAAAATGAAGAAAAAACTGAATTGAAATGAAAAGAAAATGCGGAGGGGCTTGTTGCGCAATAATCCCATCAAACCCAAAACGCGCGGATCCTTCCCCCGAGTCGGGTCACCGCGAGGGTCAACAGGCCTTTCAACGGTGCCATTTCCTTCGTTAGAAAAACAGAACTAAACCCTAAAATTAGTAGCCTATTCTTATTTTGGAGAAAACCTAAAACAAAAATAAAAAAGGGCTCACTGCGCCGCTTCATTCCCTGGCCAGTCGGAAGTTCTCCGATCCATTGCCCCAACTCCGATTAAGACGAAGAGGATGATTATTCGGATTCGCCACAAAGGTAAAACGCTTAACTCTCCCTCCATTTCCTTTTCTCAAACAGTGAATAAAAGAAAAAAGCAATCTAAAAGTCGAAAAAGAAAATCAAGAGGAACGAAAAACTCAAAATCACCTTTTTTTGCTCTGAATCTTTTTTTCTATTCAATATTCGTGTAAAAAAAAGGGCCCCCCTTTACAGAATTTAGAACGGCTTTTATAGCCGAAAAAATAAAAACTAATAAAAATCCCAATACCGAAAGACTATTTCCCCCGATCCCTTTTTTACATTTTTCTTGTTTTTTCTATTTTCTCTGATTTGCTGCCAATTTCTGCCCCCCTTTTCGTTCGTTCATCCTCTGTCACTTTGTGTGTTACAGGTGTTTGTTGCATTGCAGGTACGGGTACGGAGACGCGTGACGTGGCTCGGTGCGTACGAGGGCAGAGGCTGGCGTGGAGCGGCTACACGCGCGCAGGCGCAACATGTACGAGGAAAAGGCCTGGTGGTTGCGGCACTGGTTGGGGTTGATGCTAGGGTTTCCCCTTCTATTGTAATCAGGTCGGGGCTAGGCTAATTTGGGCTTTAGGGTTTTAATTCTTTTTGGGCCATTCGGGCCATTGTAATTTTGGGTTTAAATTTTCTATAAATGGACTGTACTAATTGGACCTTTATTTATGTGATATTTTTTCATATATGGGTTTTAATAGTTGGGCTCGGGCCGGGCAAAAATGGGCATCATAGGATTATCGGCTTCAATCTGCTCCACTGCAACCTTAGGGAGATAAGATTTGCTTACTCAGTCTGCTCCGCTGCAACCTTAGGGAGATAAGACCCGATGCGATCCACTCTACTGCAACTTCAGAGAGATAAGATCTATTACTTTAATCTGCTCCACTACAACTTCAGGGAGATAGGATTATTGACTTCAATCTGCTCCTTGTAACCTCAGGGAGATAAGGTTTGCTTTCTTTGATCTGCCCCACTGCAACCTCAGGGGATAAGACCTGCTTACTCAGTCTGCTCCACTACAACCTCAGGGAGATAAGAGTTGATGCGATCCACTCTACTGCAACTTTAGAGAGATAAGATCTATTACTTTAATTCGCTCCACTACAACTTCAGGGAGATAGGATTATCGACTTCAATCTACTCCCTGCAACCTCAGGGAGACAAGATTTGCTTTCTTCGATCTGCCCCACTGCAACCTCAGGGGGATAAGACCTGCTTACTCAGTCTGCTCCACTACAACCTCAGGGAGATAAGACTTGATGCGATCCATTCTACTGCAACTTCAGAGAGATAAGATCTATTACTTTAATCTGCTCCACTACAACTTCAGGGAGATAGGATTATCAACTTCAATCTGCTCTCTACAACCTCAGAGAGACAAGATTTGCTTTCTTCGATCTGCCCCACTGCAACTTCAGGGGGATAAGACCTGTTTGATAAACTTAATTATGTCTAATGATAAGGATGATATGATCAAAATAATCCAATGCTCCTAACTAGACATGTGTGAATGGTGTTCGCATGAATGTAGAATGTTATTTTTTTCGAGACTGATCCTGCTTAAGATGTCATTACTCAAAGTTTATTAAGGTTTTAACACTGACGTGCTACAACGCCCTCTTACTTATTCGGTTTTTCTGAAGAAACATTTAGTCTGGTTGCCTCTCGACTGTAAACCTCAAAGTTTAATCCATTGGGGCACAAAATTGTACTATCATTCTCCCACTGTAATCCACGGGTAGAAATATGGTTTTTCGTTAATCCTCTTTTATCACAATTCAAGGATATAGGATCTTAATCTTTCTGGTCCCCTTACGCCATTTCCAGGGTGTCGTACCAAAGACTCATGCGCAAATGAAGGCTTTCTTCTCCGAGGTAACCTCTTCCTATTGCTTGGTGATCATTGCTTGCTTGTTTATTTAAGCTTTGTCATTAACCTGACATCTTCTCATTTTGTTCAATCAATGCATTTGACAAGAAAATCCAAAGAGAAAGTCCAAATTTAGACTCTTCCTTCTCAAATTTCCAACCTTAAACTTGGTGCATTCTAAACAATAGTCATGTTTCAGGTTCCTGTATTATTTAGAAACTTTTCAGAGTAATATGCAAAACTTCCTTTGTGAAAGTTTTATTAGTCCAGTAATCATTATTCCAATGCAACATGCTTGCAAAAAGGGTCATAATAATGGATATGAATAAAGTTGGTTCTGAGCATAGCTCGAAAGAACAAATTATCAAAAATAGTAAAGTAGGATGACAAAGAAGTTGATTGGGAATGTGTATCTTGGAAAAGAATGAAATATTCCAAGAATAACGAATTCAATATAAATAGTATGAAAATTGGGTGCCCCAGATATCGCAGCTTGAACTTCTTTGTACAAACTTTTTGAAGACCATTCTGAGTTTGACATGTGTTTAGGAGATCTACAGTCTTTGTCGATGCCCCAAGATGTCGCATACCCTTTCCTGTTGATTCAGGTATAACAAGATCACCACATGCCCGAAGATTCAAGTTGTTCTGATCGCTTCATGCCCCATTTTGATCAATATTTGAGCCGCCCTTTTCGGGTTTTCAACTCAAATCCCCTTTGGTCTCAAGGCGCCCTTTGCGGGTTTTCACCTTGGCCTCTCCATTTTTACTTTTTTTATTTTTTATTTTTCATTTTTCATTTTTCATTTTTTGTTTTTTTTTATTTTTTATTTTTTTTTGACTCAAAGTGTCCTCTGCGGGTCTTCACCTTGGTCCTTTTTTCTTCTTTAAACAAAGTATTTCTTGACTGGATCTGAGTTTATAGGATTAGCAATCTCACTCAGGATCAGTGCTCCTCTGAAAAATGTTTTCTTTACAATATAGGGACATTCTCGGTTTGGCATTCATTTCCCTCTAGAATCCTTTCGTTGAGGAAGGATCTTTTTAGACATCTAGCCCTCTAGTGGAATTCTCTGAGATGACCCTGTTTATTATGGACACGTATCATTTGTTTCTAGTATATCCGACCCTGATGAATAGCTTTTAACCCTTTTCCTAGGTCCAACTGATCACATCGCAATTGGATCCCTCCAACTAATACCCGGAGAGAGGGGACTTCAATAGGTAAAACTACCTCAATCCTGTAAACCAAAGAGAGAGATGTTGTCCCAGTACAGATGTTCGACAAGCAATGAGGGCATATGGTAATTTCCCATGCCAATCCTTGCAAATCTTAGTCATTTTTCTTCAATTTTCTTGATGTTTATCTCTAGGCAATTCAGTGACGAAATCGTGGTGTCTGCTTCTGAATTGATTTCAGACCTCAGCTATCGTGCTATTGTTCAAGTTCAATGCATTTTCCAATACCATCTTCTCTGGAATTCTATATAAGCATATGATGACATTGGCGTATGAAGCAGCCTCTAATGATCTAAAAAATGAAGCAATGCCCATTAGAAGTCTTCGATAATGGTGATGTCCATGCCCCATTTTGTTCAAAATTTGAGTCGCCCTTTTCGGGTTTTCAACTCAAAACCACCTTTGGTCACAAAGCACCCTTTGTAGGTTTTCGCCTTGACCTCTCCTTTTCTTTTTCCTTTTTCCATTTTCATTTTGACTTTGATTTTTCTTTTTCTTTTTCTTTTTCTTCTTTTTTTGTTTTTGATCTTGATTTTGATGATTTTTTTTGAATTGGATCTGAACCCATAGGATTAGGCAAGTCCTTGTTATCCCTTTTGACCAGAACCAATATTTTTCTTGATAAAGTCTCCCACATAAGATCTCTCACTTTCATGTTGTATGCGAAAAACCTTCTTTGGTAACAGATTTCTTTCATAGAGCCTTTTGGGGCGCAACTGCGATAGAAAACTTTGGATCTTAATCAAAGTAAAATCTAACAACATCTTGAAGGGATGGAAACTCGACTTCAAATGGGCAAAGCTATGTTGAGTCAGTGAGAAAGGCATTGCCCCGGTGAAGAATTGCATCGTTCATACTGCAACTCTCTGACATCGCGCTGTTGTGCAGATTTTATTACCCGTGCTTAACCCGGACATATCTTGGTATGATCATACAAAGACATCCTGGAACTCTAGAATAACTTAATGAGGTCTCACTTCATCTTTGTGGTCATGCCAATTCCAATCTTCACCCAGCTCACAATTTCTAATGGTTCCTCATGAGGTAGGATCTGTCTGTTCTCTTGTTCTACCATCCTCAACAAGTCTAGAGATAGGCTACAATCCATGTCATTTTCAAAGTCACAAGATCCCTCTAAAAACATATCTCGCTCAAAAGGAGATTCTAAGTCTGTAGTAGCATCACTCAAGTCATTGATATCTGGGGACCCATAGTAAGTAACGAAGAATGTATAAATTCATGAATAATTATTTGTACCATATGATTATGAATGAATGAATGATGTGGAAGAAAATCCAAAAGAATGAAATAATCAGAAATAATTATTCAAGAAGAACGAAAGAACATTTGCTCAAAAGTGATCACAAAGATATATTTCATTAAAATAATAACGTTCAGACATTAGCCTATTTCACAAAGAAGTTCTCATTGCTTCTAGGCTAAAAGCAATAAGTGTGTTCTGAACATTAATCTAAATAAGCTCTAGATACTATAGGGATTTTTTCCGCAGTCTAATTGCTTAGAACACTCCAGGTTTATAAGGACAGATATCTAACAAGGCCCCTTTTCATTCGTGTCTTCATATATGTCACTGGTGTGAACACTTGCCAACATTGTGTGTATGTTTTTTCTCACAGAGCTTCATCTCCTTATCGTCCATTATGCCCTGAACCAAGGCATTGCCTTCCACACTCTCTTGGGTTTTGGACCCCTTCTCATGATGGAACTCACCATGGCTCATTGTCTTTCCTTGGTTTCCTCCTGAATCAAAAATAACTAATCCCCTTCCTGCCTTCACGTCTACCCCGTTATCAATATGAATGGGTAGTGGATTTTCTGCGCTAGACGAGTCATCAAATCTGACAACACCCATGTTAATGAGTCTTTCAACCAGTTTCTTGAAAGTAGTGTAGTTTTCTATTGAATGCCCCGTGATTCCTGTATGATAGTCGCATTGTGCGTTCGTGTCATACCATTTGAGATACGGAGGTTGTATGGGTTTTAAGTAGAAGGGGGCCACCACATGTGCATTAAATAGGCTTTGATATAGCTCTTTATATGACATCGAAATTGGTGTGAACTGGAGCTTCTCAGTACCTGGTTTCACTCCAGATTCTTGTCTCAATGAGCCTTGTTGATTAGCAACCACCTTCCTTGGTTGGTTCACTATAATTGACTGGTTGTATATACTCACATGGTTCACTTCCTTGGGGCCTTTGTAATACCTGGGTACTCCACCCTCGACTGCTTTATTTTTGCTGGGTTATCAGGAAAATTGTTCCGCAAATTGGATCCTGGGTCTGTCAAGCAACTGACTGGTTTCGATGTACCAGTCTGGTATTGTTGTGATCTGATGATAAAGAGTGCCCCTTATGGACGCCCATCTGGCTAGACCTGGATGCTTGTCGGAGTACAACCTAGCGAATAGGTCAGATCCTCATTATCAACCCCAAAGTGGACCACCGGGTCTTTCCTTTTTTCTAACTTTCTAGCTAGAAATCGGTTGAACTGGCTCATCATGGTTCTTTGTAATTCTAGCATCTGATCTCTCATCTCCTATTGAAGTTCGGTCAATTGCTCCTGCATCTGTATCTACATTTGCTCTAATTTTTCCAACCCTTGTTCCATTTCTCTAGTATTTGCTTGGATACCGTAAGGGTGTTTGGTTGGTTGGTTTTCCAAATTAGCAGAAATAAATTTACTCAATTATACTCTTTCAATGGATTTATGCATGCGATGTCATGTAATGCAAATGCATGAAAAGAATGCCTAAAGAGACATTGATTTTGATTCAATTACATTTAGAAAACTTTACTAGAAGGCAAATTCCTTTACATAAAGCAGATGCATGTACGGCTTCGCCTTTATATTTCACGAGACAACATCGATCTTTTTTCTTCATCCGCATGTTTGAGATAATCTCGCCAATTTCCAATAGATGCCACTGCTAGCTCATTTTATTGATCTTGGTCGCGATCCATCATCTGCCCATCTTCATAAGGCTCGTCAGCTTCTTTAAGTGAGTTGGAGTGTTGAAGGCTCTTAGACAATCACCTTGAATCCTCAGGCCACGAAGCAAGGTCACGAACTCTTCCATTGCTCTTCTTGTGTTTCTCAGAATATATACAGGCAACCATATTGTTTTCCACTTTATCAAGGAATCCGTATTCCATGACAATCTTTCTAATTTCGTAATTAGATTTGGATCAATATCTCTTTCGTAAGATGCAAATGCAATGCAATCACAACACAACAAAAGGGGTTAGTACAAAATAGAAGCAAACAAGGAAAACAAAAGTACCTAGTCGGGTAACCGCTAGGGATTTGGAGGGGCTCTACCTAGGATGGGTTCCTAAGGTCTTCTACATGCGGTTTGACTCTAAAGTCAAGGTACCCGAACCAGCAGATTCCTTGATCTTCACCCATTATAGGCTCATCCAGACCGAGTTCGGTTCAGAGGAATACATTTCCCTATGGCTGCACGGAGATGAAAATCTCACGAAGACATAGGTACGGATGTATCCCAAAAGTGATTCACTATCCTGCACGGAGGTAAAAACCTCACGAAGGAGTAGCTTCTCACTCCCACTTAAAAGGACAAGACTAAACAGTCTTATGCAATATGATGCCAAAATATACAACTCAATTTACAATAATCATGCAAACAAGTGCAAAGAAAAGATCGTAATTTTTCAAATCAAAATTTCAATTTTTGATAATAAGACAGAAAACAATCAATTTTACGGCTTGACTCTCTAAAGGTCCCCAGTGGAGTCGCCAAGCTGTCGAAACCACTTTTTTATTTTGGAAAATGGGGGATCGAGGATTTTTTGGTCTACGAATTTTGAGAAAATATTTTCGGGAGTCGGTTACGCACGAGGAAGGGTTAGCACCCTTGTAATACCCAAAATTGGTACCGAATTGATTGTTTAATGTCTTAGTGTCGAGGCTTTGAAAAGATTTTAAAATACGATCCTTTTAAAGTTCAAATTTGAATAAACCAAATTGAATAACAAGATGCACTCATTTTGAAGAAATAAATTGCTACACTCAATGAGTTAGAGTGCAACAATTCAATCGTCAAAATTAAGTATTTTCAAATTTTGAAATGAATTTTGAAGAGGTTGTTCGGTCATTTAAGTCAAACGAGAAATCGGAATCTAGTAAGTTAGCTTTCGATTTCTCGAAGTTCTTAAACACCAAACATTGCCTTTATTTT